>NW_025896043.1:966286-1207806 GCF_002878395.1 Capsicum annuum
ATAGTCATCAACCTATCGTTGATCCTCTTCACCTCCACTACCTGACCTCTAAGCTCTTCATCTACTAAGATGCCAACTCCATTCCTACGCCTGTCGCTCCCCGAGTACCACAGCTTGTAACCATCCACATCCCTAGCCTTAGACCCTACCCACTTGGTCTCTTGGACACACGCTATATTGATCCTCCTCTTCCTAAGAATCTTCACAAGCTCTATGGACTTACCCTGAAGGGTCCCTATATTCCAAGACCCAACCCTCAGCCTACCGTCCCGCCCTCCACTACCCCCCCCCCGCGGCCAAACCTTGGCCCCCCTCCCACTCCCGCCCTCTCCTCATCCCCCGCCCCCACCACGGCCCCACTCCCCAACCCCTCCGGCGGTCGGGTCGGCGGTCGGGGCCGGCGGTCGGGTCGGCGTCGGGGACCGGAGGTCGGGGCCGGTGGTCGGGTCGGGTCGGCGCCGACGGTCGGCGACGGCGGTCGGCGACGGCGACGGGGGCAGGTGATCGGTGCGAGCGAGAGAGAGGGTAGGGAGGAAGAGAGAGAAAATTTATGATTTGAAGTACTCTTGTTTTCATTTGTGACCAATTATAAAGAAGAAAAATATTTTATTAATAATTATAGATAAATTTAACATTTATACTAATAAAAGGCATTTTAGTAAACATACCAGTTATGATACAGTACCATATCGTCAAACCAAACAATAAAACTATTATTAAACAACAGTGAATGATACAGTCCATCCAAACATCGTGTACAATATTATACTATACAGTATCGTACATTATGAAACCATGACAAACTATCATCCAAACAAGCACTAAAAGTGCATAAAGCGTGAGGCTAACACATATTTTAGAATGAGAGATATCAAGTTGTATAAAAAAGACGAATTTAAGATATATATATATATATATATGTATATATATATATATATATATATAGATTAATAGAAAATATAGTTATATAATCAAATAACATATATTAAATCGACACATAACGTAAATTCTTATTTTATTTTTTTAGCTCAGTATAATGTGGAGAATACAAGTGCAAAAGAGTAGGAGCAACTTTGGATCATAGAGTTGGAGATGTGAAGAAATTAAATGATAAAGAGGCAAAACCTTTTATCTCCCTTGCCTATTTTGAAGGCTCCAAGTGGCCGCATCCTCACGTGGCACTTTAAATATTTGAAGGATTATGTCACGGAGAGGCGGCTCTTTAGAAAATAAGGCAACCGCACCATTTATTATATGTGTTTTACATATGTATAAATATTCTCAATTTTAGTTAAAATTATTTAACAGATACTTTGATTTATATTATAATCAAATTTATATAAAAATATTAGTTATTTTTAAAGTAGAGTTTAATATTATATACGACTCTACTTAAATTAAAATAAATAATTGGTAAAATATTTAAAACCTCTCAATTTTAATAATAGTAAAAATATATAGAACTCACTTTTTTAGATTTTGTGATTTTCTTTCAAAAAAAATATTTAAAAAAATATATTTTTTATCATATTAACATGAAAAAAAGTGTGACTAATAATACTTTTCGTATAGTTTTTAAGTACTGTAATTATAATTTTAAAATATTAAGTTAATCTATTTCAATTTATCTTCAAAAATTATTTAAAATTGCTGCCTAGAAATTATTAAGTTTCTAATAGAAATAGGATTAAGTAATTATAATTATATTTATATTGTAGATGTAGATGTGTACACACAATAATTTTTTATTTTTATATACATTTACTACTCATTGAGGTCCTTTTACAAATTATGTTATTACGTAAATTAATACGGACTAACTTGAATATTTTATTAAATAATTTTAAAAATTAAAATAAATATAATTTTAGTTAAGTATCACAAATAATTTAAATGTCAATAATAAAGCATTTTATCATATTGAATATAAACCAAAATTAGTCCAACAACTACTTACAATATATAGATGACAATGAAAATTATAGAAAACAAAGTTAAAAAATTTGCAGAAACAAAATTATCAATTTGTAAGTATGATTCTTTGGACATGACAATGATAGTCTTTTCTTTGCCTTTCTTTATCAAAAAATAAATTTTCTTTTCTTGCTTGTAATTCATGGAGAAAGAAAAACAAAACTTTAGGTCCAAAGCAAATAAGAACATATATATCATCAATTGAGTGTCGTATACAATTCCTACAAATTATAGTTAGAAGCATAACCTTTGATTTTTAGCCAATATAGCAATTGATTACATCATTTTATCCAATTCATTCCTTGATAACGTCGAAAAAAAACGCATACTATATTTTTAAGAGTTAAATCTTTGTTCACAAAAAGTTACTTAAATAGAATTATATAAGGTAGTATTTTGATAGTTTAATTGATTTAGAAGTGTACTAATTATTAGGAGTTTTACTTCTTTTAAATAAGTAAATGATTATATAAAGTAGTATTTTAATTAATTTAAAAATATAAAATAGTAACACTTTTACATATTTTTAAAAAGGGAAGATTACATTTAGTTAAAAAAATAAAATGAAACGGTTTACTTTTTTTAAAAAAAATATTTTTTCTTCTTTTTCCACTATTATGAATTTTGGTAAAATTCTTCAAAAACTTGACTGACCCAATAGATGAATCACATTGTTGATGTTATGGTCATGAGTCTCACTTCTATAATATATAAGATTGATACCTTTCTTTTGATGGTTTTAGGTTGTACAGCACCATTTTTTTGTAATTTTGTATTATTGATCCTGTGTAATTAAGATTTAGTTGGCTTCTTCGACTGTAATTTTGGAGTTTTACTTGTTAGGGATGTCAACCCAAGCTCCTACCGAGAACTCTTATAGGTGATGTTGGTAAAATATTTTTTCAAAAGAATTATAACTTTTTTCAAAAGAATCCTAAATTTTAGGTACATAATTCAAATAAGAAAAGGTTTAATAACTAAATTTTAATGAATTATTAAATTTTAAAATTATTTAAAAATAACAAAAAGATGATTTTGTCTATTGCAAAGTGTTTTAATGAAGGGCAAAAAGTTCAAATCATTTTTCTAAGGATCTTCACACTTTTAATATACTAGTTTAACTTCACGTGCTGCGCACGTCTAATGTTTGATCATTTAAAATTAAATGATTTTATCTATTGCGAAGATTTTAAATGAAGTATAAAGTTCAAATTTACTTTAATATAATAATATAAACATAAACATATATTGTAGTGTAAGCACATATATATTTTACCATCATAAATTCTAAGTGGTTGATGAATCATCACTTTTGCATTTGTCATGCAATACCTCTTTCCCGTGCTGCCAGAGGCTGAGAGAGACACAACAATTTGAACCATATTTGTGGTACGATTATTTTGTTTCTATATTTAAAATATTTTCTTGTTTTTAAAGTCAAATCTTTACAAAATCATTGATTACATTCTTATTACATACTTAAACTTTAAAAAATTGGTACTTCTTAAATTTTTCTTATTTAATGCTTTTATATTTATTTCTAGATTTTTCAAATCTTCTTAGAATCAAATTTAGTTGATTTAAAATTCCTAAACTAATGAAAAAAATATTAGTTGTCATTTATTTTGATGACTTCTAATAAGTAAATGTTTTCTCATAAATATATTTAATTAATTTTCAACTCAATATTAGAAAAAATTGTAAAAAGACGATTTTGTCTAATGTAAAGACCTTTAATGAAGAACAAAAAGTTCAAACAATATTTCTAAGGCCTTTCACACTTTTAATATATTATATCATAGATAAATTTATTATATGATTTTTTTTTAAAAAAAATATTTTGTACTATTTATTTTTGTAGTTCATTTTAAAAAGATTTTTTGTTTTAGTCAATATTTTATTTTCAATTTTTTTACCAGACATGTTTAAAATCATAATATTAATGACTATTTTGATATATTCTACATATTTTTAATCAAAACATAAGATGCAAAAATTTCTTTACTTTCTTAGACTCTAAACACCATGTCCAATAAGAATAAACATATAGATTAAAATGGAAGGAGTACCATTTATAAAAAAAAAATGTAAAAAGATACTTTTATAAGAAATACATTTACTTTGTCTCTTAAAGAATAAACGCTAAATATAAAAAATATTAATTATTTTTTAAAATTATAACACCTCCAATTTCTTTTTGACTTTAGGCCACTAACGTACTTGAGTCGCCCTTGATGTCACGGTGTTATTTTAAAGCACTTGTAAAATTTTAACTTAATTTTGTTGCAAATTAATTTTTTACATTTTCATGTACCCAACCCTTATTTTGTAAAGGGGTGGCATGTCATTCCTCAATTTTTAGGCGGCTTTTTGCATCCATGTTCTACTTTTTTTTTCCCCCTATAAATGAATCGATACGGTCATGTCAAACCCCTCTCCACCACAGAAAGACTTCAATAAATGACAAAAAAATATATAAAAAGTTCCAATAATATGAGATCCGAACTGTGATGAAATTAAGATAAGTCGACCTTTCTACTTTTGGGTAGTCGACGATCCACATACAGAACACAATTCTTTTATCGTCGGGTGTACTTGAGAGATTGATTTGTCTACTTGTTTATTTATTACATGGATTTAATGTGTGGAAGTTAAACCAACTAGAGTTTCGTCTTACTTGTTTTGATAGAAAGTTCGAGAGGAATCATGTCCAAGTAGTACACGTATTCATAAGAATTAAGAGCAAGAGCTTGCTCTTGTGTAAGTAATTCATACCAAAAATAATATGGATAGTGTGCCTTGAAAGAAAACGCAGCGAAAATCAATTTGCTACTGAAAAATATTTGTCCCAAGTCTTCTTCGTCTATTGTCTTTTGTTTCTGACCCGATTCTTCTCATATCCTTCTTGTTAGAAGAGTGAAAGAACATATAGGGAATTTGGGGCGGTAACAGTTATTATTGTATAACCGTTTCATCCTTTTTTGAAATGAGATTATCCATTAATCTCAATTTTTCTAACTAAGAAACGGGTCGGGTCCGTTTGGTATACATGGGCAACCCATGACACACGAAAATCAAACATCTCTCACTTTGCACATGCTGAACAAAACCCGAGCCAGTACGACATCAACAAGACACCAATTCATACGACAAATAGTTCGTGTGACCTGTAAGCATCACGAGCTTTACCTATAAGGTTTTACAAGTTACATATAGGAATCCAATCACAAGTGGAACGAATTCTCTACTAATATGAGGATACTTATACTCACAATACCCCAGAAATTATCCACTCCTTCAGTAGTTACTTATCTGATTCCTCATCCTCTTAAAGAGGTGAAATCGAGTACATGATTAACTTTATATATACAATTACACTTGACACCTTCATGGTTAGTGTAATAGCCGGCTTTTGTAGACAAGTTAATTTATTCATTTTAATCGTCTTCCCTGTCTATTCTAATCTATTAGTTTCAAATCAACTGCTTTCTTAGACATACACCGCATTGCTGAATTACTCATGGCTATTAGTAACATGCTAAAATAGCAACACTGATCAAAACTTCAAGAAACAGTCAAAGGTCCAATGGTATTTCAATCAAAAGTTAAAACAACTTTGAGGGTCTCACACAATGAAGAAGCAGGGATTCATTCTCTCATTAACCCTTTGGTCGCTAAGCACACATGGTATGAAACATGTTCTACGATATTCTCACCTTATATTGGTGCGCGTGTCTTAATCTTTTTAATCATTCAACATCGTACAGATCTAGATCTAGGCATCTCTAAATATCTAACCCGAGTTTCTTTCTTTAATAATCCTCAAATACATATTCTTAGCAAAACTCACATCTGAATTTACAAAACAAGTCAGAATTTGATAGTGGAACTTATCTTTTCACGTTCCTCAACGTAAGAGGTGATTGCTCGTGTAAGAGAGCCAAACTCGCGACTTGTTCGACACATGATATAATAAAACACATTTTCACTTGCATATGAGATTTAACATAAATTCAAGACTCTTATATTGATAATAATTACAATCAAGTCATCTTACAATACAGAAATACAATTATATCCTATGTAATCCTAGAGCCATAACATGTTTCTCAAACATGTCTCTAGATATCGCCTTTGTAAAGAGATCAACTATCATTTCTCGTGTAGAAATGTATTATAAATTTATTTCTCTACTTGCTACTATGTCTGTTACAAAGTTATATTTAATGTCAATGTGCTTGATCTTGCTGTGATATTTAGGATCCTTCGTATATGCGATAGTCGCTTGACTGTCACAATATAAAATTATGGGACCCTTAAATTTCTTTGCGATGTTCAAATGCTCAAATGCTTAAATAATCCATTCAACCAAACAACTTTTTGTACTTCAGAAGCACGAGCCATAAATTCGAATTTCTTAGTTGACAGGGCTGTTCAAGTTTGTTTCCTACTTTTCCATGAAATTGCAACACCATTTAGCAAGAAGGTATAATTGGAGGTTGATTTTCTATCATGCCGATCACCAACCCAATCAACATCTATATGATCACTTATGGATAAATCGGATCCACTATAGCATAGTGAATAATCAGCAGTTTCCTTCAGATATAAAAAATTATCTTTACTATTTTTGTAACGCCCCGAGAGTACACCCTGAACGTTACACGGTGCTTACGACCCTGAAGAACCACAAGCTAACTTATGACTGATATCTGATGTGAGTATTGAAACATGATATTGTAGTAAATGTAGAATAATAGGCTGAAATGCCAAAAGGTTCAAAATCTGTAAATACTAATAATGTGTATCAACTGAAATAACAATCTATAAAATTGAACACTATCTAAAAACTAGTCTGAAAAGCCTCTAACTGAAATTGTCTGAAAGTGGAGTTAATGGAACAATCTTCAACTAACTCCATCTACTGAAATACTGAGTCTACTTAAATAATGAAATATTGCCCTCTTTTCTATTGCCCTCTTTTGCCCTCCAACTAACAATATTGAAATATTGCCCTCCAACTAACAATATTGTCCTTTTTCGCCCTCTTTTTTATTGCCGCCTTCATCTTTTTTATCACCTTCTTCTCTCACCTCCTTTTCTCTTCTTTTGCTCCAGATATCAATTGCATGAAGCTAAATCAGATCCGATACAAATCTAATTAATTGTATTCCATTCTGGTATTTTCTTTCATTTGTGATTTTTCATTTCAGTTGTTAATCAAACTACAAAAATGGTTCTAAAAATTGTGTTTACTTTTCCATCTATTTAGATTTTTATTGCTAATTATTTAAAGAGTTTAAGGGTCAATAGTGTTAGTTTAGAAAATTTGACACATGACTTTAATAGAATAGTTGAACTAGAAGTGAGTGCTGAATATTAAGCATGTTTGGGTTTAAGAAAGATAGAGGTACAGATCAAGTGGCATTAAGCCTGTCAAACAGGTCGAGTTGATCCGGCCCAACCCGTCCTGTTTAAGAAAATCGACCCGATTTGACCTAATCCGGTCATTTCATGGGCTTAGGGTACCGAATCCCGGATCGATTTATTTTTTAGTTGGGTCCGGTTAATCCGATCTGGGTCCGCCGATTAACTGGCTCGAATTTTTTTTTCTTTTTAAAAAAGTGGGTTGTTGGGCCCAAACTAGCTGTTGGCCCAATGACTATATAGCCGTTTTTGGGTCCAAACGGTTAGTTTGGGATTTTTTATTAAAAGATTTTTTTTTTACTTTTAAAATTATTTTTTAACCCCAAAAAAATTTCGATAAATACCCTACACTTTCAAATCATTTTTCACACAATTTTTCATTCTCTTAATTTTCATTTTCTCTCAAATCTCAATTCTCAATTCTCAAACATTCTATATATTTAATTTCCTAAAGTGCTCACTTTAATTTTTTAATTTTGCGATTACAAAGTACGAGTGGAAGTTTCTCAAGTCGCAACCTTCGGATACTTCCAAAATTTGTTATTGTCGTTCCATCTCTTATGTTTAATTTTTATTCAGTGTATTAATTATTGAATATTTAATTTTATTATATTTGTGTATTTTAAATTTTTTTAGTTTAATTTATATAATGAATAAATTAAGAAACCTCGCTACTAAAGGTGTTAAAATTTTTTGTCCCAGAAGCGGAGTGATAGTAAAAAGCGAATTACTAGGGTAGAGGTACTTCAAGTAGTAGATATACCCGTGTGTCTTCGGCACCTCTTAGTCAACCTTTTGAGGAAGAAGTAGGCGTACCTTTAGGTGTAGGTGCCCACGATATGGATTATGTAGAAGCTCAGGAAAATTATGGTATAGAAGAAGAAAATAAAGTAGATGCGGTTAATTTAGACAAAGATGATAAAAATATTGGTGAGACACCCGCAGTAGAAAATGCTAACGTTAGATCTGAATCGGTTAATCTCCCTCCCCATCCTCCCCGTGTTCCAAGAGCTCGTAAAACAACTGGTATTGCATGATAATTTTTTGAACGTATATCAGATACTGAGGTGCAATGAAATTTTTTTCAACAAATATATAAGCATAAAAGCAAAGGCAAGCAAGGGGGTACGGGTTTGTTAATGAGACATATAGGTTATGCTCACGAAAGAGAGTTAAATATTGCACGAGGTAGTGTGAATTTTGGTGGGTCAATGCAAACTAGAATGGATCCAGCAACCGATCAGGTAATGAAGAAGTATAATAAATTGAGGGACCGGGAAGAAATAGCTAAAATGGTAGCTGTGGATTGTTTGTCTTTTAGCTTTCCTTCTTCTGATGCCTTTATTCATTATATTCAAGCAATTTATAATCCTATGTTTAATGGTATTCCTAGAAATACTTGTCGGGCTGATATTTTTAGACTTCATTCACAATATTATTTTTATTTATCAACATTGTTAAAAAATATTCAATGTAGAATGTCCCTAACTTCTGATCTTGGGTGTGCTGTAAATAAAAATAATTATTTAACTATTACTTGTCACTGGATAGATAATAGTTTTATTATTGAAAAACGTATTCTTGTGTTTTTATATTATGAAGGTCGTAAACATACTGGAGATTTTATTGCTGATTCGATTGCTAAAGTTGCAGAATTTTATGGTATCGAAAATAAAATCTTATGTATTGCTTTTGATAATGCTTCTAACAACAAGACTGCTATAACAAAATTAAAATCTAAGCTATCTCCGTCGTTTCCTAAAATTTTTCATATTAAGTGTGCATGTCATATATATAATTTAATTGTAAGAGAGAGTCTTGAGTTTTTTGAGTTTTATATTGAAAAAATTTGGCTTGCCATTGGTTTTATTCAAGGAAATAATCATAGAAGTAGAATTAGAGACTTTAAACTTAAAAGTGAACAAAATAGACTTGTACCGATATTGATGCCTGAAGAATGTGAAACTAGATGGAATGCTATGTATGATTTTTTAAAAACTTGTTATAAATATAGAGTTCCTATTACACTATCTTTTAACCAATATTGTGGTTCGTTTGTTGATCTGCTGATTGCATGTTACATGATTCTAATTGGGTTGTAATTAATGATCTTGTTAAGTTTTTGAAAAAAATTTATATAGCTACAGTTGAATTTTCCGGTGCTTATTATCCTACTATTTGTAATATTTTGGCATATATAACCGATATTTCTATTTCACTCAAAGAATATAAAAATAAAGAAGGTAACAAAGATGTTGTTGGTGCCATGTTTGCTAAATTTAAAAAATATTTTTTTTCGATTCTTCCTATTTACTTGGTTGGTGCTATGCTTAATCCGTGCATGAAATATAATAATATGTGCCACTTTAGTACTATTATTTATACTAATTTAGAAATAAATACTAACAATGCTTTTCAACAAGTACAACCTGATTTGTGGACTGCTATGGGTGATGCGAATGAATAGATAGAAAAATAATATAATCATTATGTTGATTTAGTTGATTTAGCCGTACCTACAAATATCACTACAACTGTCGCTCCTCATCCTCCCGATGAGTCATCATCTTCTAAAAGGCCCGCACATAGTGTTTTTTCTGATCACTTTTATGATTTAAATTGTTGGAACAGTATCGATGAGGGAGCTTACACATCAACTTATTGGGAAGAGCTTAAGTATTATCTTCGGTCGCCGATAGAGGATCGCAGACGAAAAATCAACGCGTTGGATTGGTGGAGGAGTAATGAAACACAATATCCTATGCTTTCAAGATTAGTTAGAGATATCTTGAATGTTCCAAAGTCAACCGTTGCATCAGAGAGTGCTTTTAGTCAAGGATGACAGCAACTTGGAGATAACCGACATTCATTGGGAAGCAATGCAATGAATGTTCTCGTTTGCCTCAGAGATTGGATTAGAGCCGAATGAAGAAATCAAGGAATGGAAGTGGAGCCAAACGACGAGCAGAGACTTGAAGAAGTTATGACTTCATGGGAGAACTCAGCAGAATCAAGTCCAATGCATGATTTTGCCCCTGTTGACTTTGACTATCCTATGCAAGTTCCCGCTAATATTAACATGAATGATTTGGAGAAAATGATGCAAAATTTGTAGATTTTTCATTCATGTAAATTATGAATCATTTTGCAATCAATAAAATTCAACATTCATTCACTCTTTAGTCCTTACTTTGTAATTTTTTCCATTTAATGATTTAAATTGAATTTCTAGTTTAAATTAAAAACTTAGTTTTAATATATTATTAATTTACTATTAAGTATTATACTATTATTAATTTATTATATTAATTAGCATATGTTTTATTTTAAATAGTGTATATATTTTCTAAAATAGTATATATTTAACGTATATATGTGTATATGTTTTATAAATTAGTGTATAACTATATATATATAGTGTGTGTATATATTGTAGTATATATATATTATAGTATATTTTATTTAAAGTAGTACGTATATATTGAATGATACGTATATATTGATTGGTACGTATATATGTGTATATATCTTCTATAGACGTATATATTTAACGTATACATGTGTATATGTTTTATAAATTAGTATATATATCATTATATTGTAGTATATATCTTGTAGTATATGTTTTATTTAGAGTAATATATATATTTAACTAACGTATAGTCACATACACGATTACACGTGTAATTGTATATGTGTATATATTTTTTAAATTCTAATGTAGTATATACTACATATATAGTGTATATATATTGTTTAATGTATTTAAAATGTATATAGATAGGTATATATAGCATATATTGGATTTTTTTTTTATTTTTTTGACTGATTTTGACTGAATTTCTAACCGAGTTTGACAGGATTTAGGTGGGTTAGACCGGGTTGGGCTAAGTGGACCGTTTCATAATAGTTTTTAAAACATTTATTGTTTAACTCGGACCCGGTTCGACCCACCTAACCATAACCCGGCCCAAATCGACCCACAACCCGGCTACCTGGCCCGACCCACTTGACACCCATAAGTGGCATGCACTCGAAGAATTTGCTACATTAATTCATGTAATTTTGATAATTCTTTTATAATATCCAAATTGGATTCGCAACTTTCTATTTATGAAAAAAAGTGTGTGCTAATGATTGCAGGGAGGGGTGTGGGAAGGTGGGAGGGGATTGTCTGATATCTTTCTCTCCTTTTTTTTTTGGTTAATAATATCTTTCTCATTATTTATAATGCATGAATTGATATATGGAACCACTTAATTTTAAAGTAATTTTTTTTTCTTTAATTTATTCCTCACGTTTTTTTTTGTTTTTTCAAGGTATCCCCACAGTCGGTAGTCGTGAGACTAATCTTCCGTTCCTACTGTCAGCGCACTAAGCGATAGAAAACTAGTCACAGAGTTTTTTCATTCACCAGAGGTGGGAATCGAATCCCCAATCTCTTGCTTAAGGGATGAGGTGCTGAACCACCACACCAACTCTTGTGGTTATTCCTCACGTTATTAAAATGGGCAGTAATATATATTGGTCACTTATTGATAAATTCATTATTGAAAATGGCACATAATTTTTTGGGATATATCTCAGTAAATATAGGCTCCTAATTATCTTATTTAATCTAAGTTTCAATTAATTACAATTCATAATCCCCTCTTGCATATTAATTATTCCTAATTACAATCCATAGTCTCTCTCATGTATTTGCTCTCGTTTTCTATCTTCTATTATTCTCCTTTTTTTTTTATTTTTCAAATTTTTTCCCTTTTTTGTTGTTTTCGCTTTCTTTTTTCAATTTTTTATTTATCATTTTCTTTTTATTTTTTTTCTTTTCATTATTTTCTCCTTTTTTTTGTATTTTTCCTCTATTTTCTGTTACTCTTTTCTTTTCTCCTTCCTTTTCTCTCATTTCTCTTTTTTTTTTTCTTTTTTCCTTTTTCATTTTTCCTCCTTCTGTTCATTTGTACGAACTAGCAAACACAAATACAAGTGCGAACTATAAATACAACTATAAATGCGAACTATAACATACAAATACAAGTGCGAACTATAAAATACAAATATAAATGCGAACTATAACATACAAAAACAAGTGCGAATTATCATTTGTATCTTTTAATTATTGAAAAGGAACGATTGATTTTCTTTCTACAAATATTTGTTTGTATTTATTAATACGAGTTGTATTTATTGACACAAATAAATATAATTTAAATTTCTATACAAATGCAATATATACAAATACATATTGTATTTGTAAAATCATTTGTTTCATTTGTTTGTAATTATATTTGCATCAAGTGATATTTATTTATTTATAAATTTGAATGATAATTTTGATATACAAATACAAAACGGTATATTTATATCAAATGATACATTACATATTGATATATTTTAGAATCAATAAAATACAAGCATTTACTTGTTAGTATACAAATACGAATGATAAATTGTACATAGTCACAGCTAAATACAATATGCAATCAATTTACAAATACAAATACAAAATAATTCTTTAAAAATAAAAAGGAATCAAAGAAAATAAAATACAAAGACAAGTATAATCCAAATATAATCTAAATATACAAACATAATAAAATCATAATATAAACATAATCCAATATAACATGCAGCAAATTATAAAATTCAAATACAAAACAGTTCTTTAAAATATAAGTGCGAATTATATAAAATATAAATGATGGTGCAAACTAATAAATACAAATACAAATGCGAACTATAAAATATAAATAAAGCACGAACTTTAAAATACAAATACAGTTGTATCAATGAATACAAAAATATAAATGACGGTGTGATTACAAATATGATAAACAATTGTGGTATTTACGTTATCATTCATGACTTGTGCTCGGCTAGTAATATTTTTTAAAAATACAAAAAATATAAAATAGAACAAAAAAATAATAAAGAAAATAAGTACAAAAAAAAAATGAAAAAATCAAAGAAGAAAAGAAAAGAAGAAAGAGAATAGAAGTTAGGGATTAACGAGAGAAAGAAAGAAAAAAAACAAAAAAAAACAGGAAAAAATAAAAAAAGAAGAAGAAAAATGAAAAACACGAAAAAGAAAAAAGTATAAAAAAATAATGGTATTGTTTTTGGCCAGACTAAATATATAATGTGTTTTTTTTGAAGATAGACCACTGAATAAAAGTGAATACAACGACTGAAAATCAAATATGACTATAAATAATAATTACGTAAAGTATGACTATAAAAGGAGAATTTTATAACAAATTGTGCTATTTCTGAAAGATACCCAATTTTTTTAAGTTCTCACACATGAAGGAGAGTGAGATCACTCTCAAGGCCACTTGACAATTTAGAGAATTTTACGCAGAAATATTAAAGTTCAATAATATTAAACCAATAAAATATGAATAATTTTTTTTTAGGTATTAACTCTAATTCTTATAGATTATATTTTCCATAAAAATTGATTTAGGCCAAAAATGGCATATTTTAAAATAAAAATAAAAATTGATTTAGGCCAAAAATGGCACATGTATTTGGTAATAAAAAAGAGAGAAAAAAGAGGAGGGGTATATGGCTGTACAGTATCCCAAGGAGCTCGTGATCCCATTTGTAATTATCAGGAAAAAAAATCGAATTTATTTCAATAATTTGATAATTAATTCTACCTGTGATAATTAATCATGTGATAAAGTATTTTATTAATTTTATCTCTATCAAATATGAATATGAGATAAACTCATTCAAAATTAATTTTCTCTTATTCATCACATCAAACGAGTCCTTACTATTATATAAAAGTAGTTTATTTCAAGAATTTAAGATTAAGAAAATTACCATTTTTATATTTATAACTTTTTTTTTTCACAAAAAAGAAAAAACTCAAATTTACTTCGACGATAATCACCACTTCTTTTGTGATTAACCTAAACCCATATTCATTACACTTAAATCTCATCTTAATTAACGTTGCCTCCTTACCCATTAATATCATCATCATCTTAATTAAATCTTATCGTAATTAGCATTGCCTCCTTACCCATCTAATATCGTCGTCATCATCCTTAATAACTATATAAGTATTGTTTCAAGAAATCAAGATCACGAAAATTCCATTTATTTATTTTTTTCATAATCTTGATCCTACTAGACATTTTGGTGATCTTGTTTATTTTTTCCAGTAATATATAAGGCAGCTATGAATGCACTTGTAGCTACAAACAGGAACTTTCGTCAAGCTGCTAGAATTCTTGGTTTGGACTCCAAACTTGAAAGGAGTCTTTTGATCCCTTTCAGAGAAATTAAGGTACATAGTACGAATTAAGTTATGCATATTACTCATCTGTCTCAATTTATGTGACACTTTTGTGATTTCAAGATTAAACAAGTCTTTATTTGATCGTAAATTTTTAATATATTTTTCTTAAATATTTTGAACCGTTAATTATTGTAATGGATAGTGCTTGCTACACTCTAGCCTCTCCGCAGTCTAGTTTGTGGGACTACACTTATAAGTTGTTGTTGTTTGTGATTTAAACTATTTCATGTAGTTCCTAGATATCTAAATAGTTAGGTTCGAAGGTTCAAAATTGAGAGGACGTTATGCGGAAGCTTGTAGCTTGCAAACTATTTGAGACGATAAATAAGATGACAAGAAAAACATACTAAAACATAAAATTGTTGATATGATTCGGCCAATTGGCTTACATATTAAAAACCTAAATTAAAAAAAAATAAATAAAACTAATGAGAGATAAAATCTTCCTATACTTTTGCTATTGTGTTATGACTTGAGAAAATAGTTGTTAAAAGAAAGAATAAACCTAGTAGAAATAAGAGATTTCTACTAAGAAGTCCTTTCCAAAGTGAAACACAATTATGGTAGAATCCAAGTAAGGTAAGATCAAATTCAGGAAAAATTCTAACATAAATTACTCCTATATCCCAATTTACGTGACACTTTTGTAATTTCAAGATTAAAAGAATCTTTATTTGATCATAATTTTTTAATTTATTTTTTTAAAATATTTTGAATTGTTAATTATTGTGACTGATTGACTTGCTACACTCCACCCTCTCCGTATCCCAGTTTGTGGGAATACACTTGATGTGTTGTTGTTTTTGTTTGTGACTTGAACTATTTCATGTAGTTCCTAAATATGTAAATTGCTCGTTTGTCTCAATTTACATGACACCTTTGCAATTTCGTAATTCAAATGAGTCTTTCATTGATGTAATTTTTCACATATCATTTAAATATTTTTAATTGTCAATTATTGTGAAGCAATCTTTGAAAGAAATATAGGATAAGGCTACATATAATAAACTCTTGTGGTTTGGCTTTTTTCTAGACACATAATGAGAGTTTTAGTGCACCTGGCTGCACTTTTTTTAATTATTGTAACTTACAGGACGTTTATGTAGTTTTCAAATATGAATTTTATTTCAAAAATTTAAAAATTCCATGATCAACTTCACGAGCAAAATTAAACTGCTTGACTCTTGAAATTGAAGCGGTGCCACATAAATTGAGTCTGAACAGGTACATAGAATGAATATTGTGATGTATATTAGAGTAAAGTTTCAATCTTTATTGAAGAACAGGTATATAGAATGAATTACGAGATGTATAAAAGTGTAAAGTTTCAATCTTTTTTTGAAGAACAGGTATATAGAATGAATAGTGTGATGTATATTAGTGTAAAGTTTCAATCTTTTTTGAAGAATTTTTTGTTCTGATTGAAACTAAGGTGGAGAAGGGTGATCTTGTTCTCAAAGAACTCAATTTTCCTATTTATTTTCTTCTCAAAATTTTGAAGAAACTACTACAACTACAACAACATACTCATTGTAGCCCCACAAGTGGGGTCTGGGGAGGGTGGGGTGTACGCAGTTCTTACTCCTACCTTTGTGGGGTAGAAAAATTATTTGCGATAGATCCTCGACTCTAGGAAAACTTTTTTTTCAGAACAAGATTTCTAAAACTACTGAAATGTGTTAAAGTCTGAAAAAATCATCAAAGAGTGGACAGTTTTATTTATTTGTTGAGATACAGGATCATGTTGAAATGTATAATTGTTTTGCTCAAAGTTTAAACTTATAAGTAGGTGAAAATATCTGTTTATTATTTTGTTATGGAGCAGATTGGTTGATGAATTTTGTATTTGATCAGGTAGAATGCACAATTCCCAAGGATGACGGGACGTTGGTTTCCTATGTTGGATTTAGAGTCCAACATGATAATGCTCGCGGACCCATGAAAGGAGGAATCAGATACCATCCTGAGGTTATCTTTTCCCATGTTCCTTCTTCATTTTGTCCTTTTACTTCAATGTCTTAACTTATTGCTTCTCTTCTGGTTGATTGAGTTTTTCTAGCAATAAGAATCTTTCATTTTGATGCCACATGTGATGCGAATTTGTTCTCTATTGACATAGTATAACATTCAATGATGAATCCCTATGCTGCTCGGACTCTTCAAAAATGTTAACGGGTGCTTGTCGGATTCTCCAACAATGATGTATTTTTGAAGAATCCGACACGTGTGCGGCATCAAAAGTGAAGAGTCCATGCAGCTGAATCCTCTTCATTTCCTGTGGCTCTGCTACTGATTCTAGATAATCATTGACTAGAAAGGTAGAGTAATAGATACACATTTTGCACAAGACTTCAAGAGCTGTAGTCCTTCACCAAATTACAGTATAGGAGTCCTATAAAACATACAGTTAGGTCTGTGAAACTGGTAAAAAACTGACACTCCACATTTGACAGCTTTTTTTGGTCTTTCAAATTTTTATTCTCTCAAGCTACCTATCCATTTGTATTTGATTCAAAGTCAGTGTTGTATCAATATTGGTTTAGGTATAACCAGTAAAAGTAGCATTTTTATCGTAGTTGTGTCTTACGACTTTTGTTGTCTTACAATTTTTTTTACTCGTTATTTACTGTGCTTCAGTTATTACACTAGTTGATTATTGTTATTGCTCCTATTTTTGAATGCTATTTTATGTTTCCCCTATTATTTTCGATGTCCTATTAATTTTTGTATTTTTCTTTTAACTGCTCTGATGTGTGTTACTGGAGCCGAGGGTCTTTCTAAACAGCCTCTCTACCTCCATGAGGTAGCGGTAAGGTCTGTGCACACTCTACTCTCCCTGACCCCTCTTATGGGACTACATTGGGTTTGTTGTTGTATAACCTAAATGTTTCCTCTACTATGTCTAAGAGAGAAATAAAGTATGAGAACTTGTAAAATGCTAAAATTCAGTAACTTCATTGCATTCTAAGAAAACAGGATGATCTTGTTTAATCATTAAAAATTTAGTTAACAGTTGGCATAGTTAATGGTCCAAATACTAGTAGGTTCGAGTCTGAGCTGCAGCACTAGGTGTGAACCTTTATTCACCAACTTCAATGGGAAGATTACCTTGGCTATCTGTGCTTGCAGGGTAATTAAATTAAATACTAGTAGGTCTTTACATAAAAAATGTTTAGCTTTTATTTATTGGTAAGTCTGTGTTTGAAAAATGTTTTCCTCAAAGCGATTGCTTAACGTTGATTGACGTCTTCATCATTTCATGATTTTATCTCCATGAACATGTTACTTTATAGTTCTTATAGTTCAATGTACGCCACGGTCCATGGTTGTGCTGGTTACCTCTGTACTGTATACTTCAATGTTTTGTTGTTTTAGGAAATAGAATTTGCGCTGAAATGGTTTAAATTTATTTTACAAGGTTGATCTTGATGAGGTGAACGCCCTTGCTCAACTAATGACTTGGAAGACTGCTGTAGTAGATATTCCATACGGGGGAGCAAAGGGTGGGATTGGCTGCATACCAAAGGAGTTAAGTGTGAGCGAACTGGAGCGCCTTACGCGTGTTTTCACGCAGAAAATTCATGACCTTATCGGAATTAATACTGATGTCCCGGCGCCTGATATGGGCACCAACGCTCAGGTTATTGATATAGTTCTCTGATGTAACTTTGTGAACATATTCTTCTTTGTGGAGCTTCAGATTATGAAGCAAACAAATGTGCTTATGTGGTGTTTCCTACGACAGACCATGGCTTGGATTTTGGATGAGTACTCAAAATTTCATGGTCACTCTCCTGCAGTTGTGACCGGGAAACCAGTTGTAAGTTTTTGTTCAGTAAATTATTAAATTCCTAATGTGCTATTGCACTCAAACTTATCCTATCGGAATTAAACGAGTCATTTGACGACCCCTTTTTCACTATTTACCTAGGATCTTGGCGGTTCATTGGGTAGGGAAGCTGCAACTGGGCGTGGTGTCGTTTATGCTGCAGAAGCTTTTCTTGCTGAGCAGGGGAAGCAGATTAAGGATTTGACTTTTGCAATTCAGGTAGAGTTTCTAATTAGTTCAATTCTAGTAGCCATGATATTGCACAAAACAAGTCAGTTGAAATGATTCTAAATGTATTTTTCCATTCCTAAGGGGTTCGGGAACGTAGGATCATGGGCAGCAAGGCTTATTCACGAGATGGGTGGCAAAGTAGTTGCAGTTAGTGATATAACTGGAGCAGTCAAGAATCAGAATGGTCTTGATATACCATCTTTGCTTAGTCACAAAGAAGCAACAGGGAAGCTAATTGATTTCAGCGGTGCTGACGTAATGAGTTCAGATGAACTGCTTACGCACGAATGTGATGTTCTTATACCCTGCGCCCTGGGAGGAGTTTTGAACAAGTACAAACCCATTATGCTTATGAAATATTGCTTCTGCGTAATATTTCTTTTTTTAATTCTTAGTACATTCTAAAAATTGATTGTATGCACTTATTTTATTTAAATTTAGTTTTCAGTATTGGCAAAAAATAGGTATCTTCTTCTGTGTTTAAATCTGTGTGGATATAGAAACTGGAGTTCTTTGCTGCTCAGATTTCTTCCTTATTCCGTATCATTTTAAGATGTATATATGGACTTATTATACCCACGGAAGTTTTTTAATTTGTCCTTGTCTATTCAGAGAAAATGCTGATTACGTGAAGGCCAAGTTCATCGTAGAAGCAGCAAATCATCCAACTGATCCAGAAGCTGATGAGGTACCACTGTTTGCCGGTTTTCAAATCCGTTTGACTAGCATGATAATAATTTCTAACACATTACTTGTCTTCTCCAGATTCTCTCTAAGAAAGGTGTTTTAATAGTTCCCGACATATATGCCAACGCCGGAGGTGTAACCGTTAGTTATTTTGAGTGGGTTCAGGTAAAAAAAATCTTTCTATACGTGACATCCTAACTCTTTGTGCTTTATATTACCGCATAAAACACATGTAGAGTTATTTTGACGATTACTTAAAGCTCAAATTGACATATCGCTAAGATATTGAAGTATACCGTAAGACCTCTCTATAACAGTCATACTTTATAACAACATTTCACTATAACAACCTAGTTTTCTTTGGAACCGACTTGCATATTATGTTATATTATAATATTCTATATAACATCTCGTTGTAGCAGTCAAAAAACATCCAGAAAAGAAGATGTTATTATGAAGAGATTTGACTGTATTTAGTTGGAATTGTCTAATATAGATCAAGCAGTTCTTTCCGCGTGTAAGAGTATAGTTTAGTAGGTGGCCTTACAAGTTACAGCAACTTAAATAGACAACAATCATCCGTTTCATAATTGACGACAAGTCTTCATTGCCACTCTCATCAATTACGGTGTTCAACTGCCATGTACTAATAACACCCTTGTTGCATTAGAATTAGGTGCCCATGTTCTAACGTTGTCAGTGAATCTCTTCCATGTTTTATTAGATATGTCCTCTTACAATTCTTAATTGTCCCTAAAAGCATATGGAAAACCTTTTCATGAGCAGAACATTCAAGGTTTTATGTGGGATGAAGAGAAGGTTAACAAGGAGCTGAAGAAATACATGACAAAAGCCTTCCATAATCTGAAGAACATGTGTCAAACACATAATTGCAATCTTCGAATGGGCGCCTTCACATTGGGGGTGAATCGCGTTGCACGTGCTACACAACTGAGAGGTTGGGAGGCGTAATTGTATTCGCCTATATTGTTTGATGCCAAATAATCTTTTCCATCCTCAGCTGAATGTTTACATGATCTTACTTTTCTTGTAAGAAATGGTCTAATATTATAAACAGGAATGTTGTACTTTTAAGCTTGTTGAAAACATTAGTGAAAGCTATCAAATGCACTTGAAGCAGAATTTGTACTGACACTGCAGGTGGTGTTAGTTGTAATTGTTGCATCTCCTTTGCCAACTTGGTGAATTGGCATTGTTGACAATCTAATGAGCCCAAGCAAATTAGCAGTCGAGAGGCTAAATCAAGATTTGAAGCTTATGAGTCTAGGATTTTAGTTTTTTAAGTTGCAAGATTTTAAATTTATTGAATGAAGTTTTCTTATAATAAATGTGGATCAAAGTTAACACGTTCGGCTGAGCCCATAAGCTTAGTCTAGATCTGGCCATGATCAACACATGCTTAATCCCCTGCCTGATTTCACAGGCATACTACAACCAAAAGTGTAGTTTCCCTCCAAAAACTGTTACAACTTATATCATTTTCGAGCTAACTGGTGTTTATAAATAATCTAGCACATCAAAGATAACTTTTGTCTGAGCTCAGAGGCGGAGCCAGGATTTGAAGCTTGGGGGTTCGAACGCCCATCTCAGGGACGCGGAGGTGACGCGCATACCACTGGACTATCAGCCATGTTTGTACGGGGGTCGGACATATATAATTATACACATTTTCCAAATTTTTTAATTGTAAATATAGGGTATACGCAAAAGTTAGGGGATTCGGCCGAACCCCAATCAAGCACACTGGCTCCGCCCCTGTCTGAGCTAATGCATCAAGTTTACTCGAAAAATAAAAAACGTCTAGACAGTTCATTTTGATCTTCTGCACATTCTCAAAACATTTGTTGCTTCTTTCTCTCCAAATTGTCCACCATATATATGCTGGGACAATCTTCCATCTCTCCTCGTCCTTTGAAGCATTTCTGTCCAGGTTCCAACTACTTAGAACTCCCTTAATGCCCCTCGGTTTCACCCACCTGATCCCTTTCAGGCAAATGAACATTCTCCAAAGCTGATCTGTCCATGGGTAATGCAAAAAGAGATGGTTTATTGTCTCAACTTGCTCTCCACATAGAGAACGCCTGGAAGCCAATTGATAACCTCTTTTTTTTTTTTAAGATTTTTGTGAGTCAAAACTGCTTCTTTAGTTAGTAACCATAGAAAACAGTTTACTTCTCAAGGCACCTTAGGTTTCCAATTCATCTTCCACTCCTGTCCTGAACTTGCAAATTATAGTTGATATACCCCTCGTTAAAAAAGTGATGCATATATACTTTTGTCATTAAATAGATGGTGTATACATACCTTGTTGTCTAACAAATAGGGTATATTTACCCTTTTCGTTAACAAATTAAGTTTAACAAAAACAAAAAAAGAAATCTAAAATTTGTTTTCAAAAAAAATTACTTTACCCATTTTTTTACCCCTTACTTGAGAAAATGAAAAAGATCTCTCTTTTATTCAAACCTGATCAAATACATTTTAGGCTTAAGTAAAACAAGGATTGAGTTTTTTTCATTGGATCAGGTCTTCAGGGGTTAAATATATGGGTTAGGTAATCTTTTAACTAAAATTTACATATATACCCAAGGTAACTTTATCTTATTACAATAAATCCCATATTGACAAAGTAATTACATAAATTCCAAAGTTATTATTAAAATTCTCTATTTTTTTATTTTCTCTCATTCCTCTTATACATAAAAAAAAAAAAAAAAGGCTTCGTTTCTTTACTTTCTCTCTTTCTCATATTTGTTCCCTTTTTTTCTCCCATTAAACAACCGATTGTTCCTCCATTATTGAATCCCTTTTTTCATGCCCAAATTCAAGCAATCGTGTACTTAGAGGTTATCAATTTGTAAGTTATCAAATATTTATTGAACTTATTGATTTTCTTCACTGATTTTTGATTCTTTTTAAAACTTTACCAAATCACAATCTGGTTCGATTTTTGGTTGCATGTTTGTTTTTTATGAAATTAATTGCTTTTGCAAATTCATTCTAGTTTGATAGATCGATAATATCGTTTTTTTCATTTATTAAAAGTCAGATCTTTGTATTTTTTATTTTAAAGTTGTTAGTTCTTATTCAATATAGTATAAATTTTGTAATGGATTCTTGTCCTAACTTTAGTTTAGGCCTTAGTCAGTTAGATGCTCAAGAAGAAAATATTTTTGTTGTTGGTTTTGTTACTGATACATTTGATTGCGAAGAACCCAATTTCGCAGAGATCGTTCCAAGAACCGAAACGATTTGGTAGCCATGGAGAAATTGAAGGAAGTGACCAGTTCTAGGTCGAAGAAGTCTGCGTCAAAATCGACAAGTAATAAGAAGATTGATGATTCTGGTCAACCACGTCTTTCGAAGGTATTGATTTTATATTATTTGATTTAATACAGTAATTGATTTATTATAAGTTGATAATCATATTGCCGTATTATACAGTGTTCATACCTTATACATTACTTTATTTATAAGATTAATGTATAATATAAGTCTTCTGCTTTATATTTTATTATATTATACATTAAGAAATCGTATTACATATATGAGGCAATTTGGTTCTAAGTGGAATTATACTTTGTGAATGTATGAATACTGTATAAGGTTACATTATACATTCTGATAATATTGTAGATAATTTATGTATAAGGTGAATAGTTTATATGTATGATGTGCCATTATACATTATGAAAGATTGTATTTTAACGTATAATTTATAATATTTCATACATTATACATTAGTTATCATGAACGACCGTCACACCTCTTTTTGACCAAAAAAAAGATTAATTTTAAATGCTTCGAAAGGGTTTTCTATTATTAAGTGACAAAATGAAGATTTGTTCCGAAAAAGACTTTTTATATTCAAAACTCAGAGTCGCCACTTGGCATAATTCGGTGTGCCAAATCACCTTTGAAAATCCTTTTCAAAACGGTTTTGACTCTATAACTGATCCGCGAACAAAGATTCCAACTAAGAAGTTCTGTTGACCGAGGGGAAGGTGTTAGACACCCCTCGGATCCGCGATTTGACCACGGTCACTTGCTGGAACGTATCGTCCAATTTGACACTACGAATGTATAAACCACACAAAGCACGCAAAATAATCAATAAAGCAAAACAAAACAAAAAAATTCAAAATTTAGTGCCTAGTCCAATCATACAGTCCAAAATAAAAATGTAAAAATATATACCTACGCTAACCTACACTAATCCTAACTATGCTCCAATGCTCTACCCGATTCCTCAAACCTTCATCACGAACATCCTCCGTATACAAGATACCTCGGGGCATTCCCCGGTGAATAAATATACACAGATATTTCGAGGCATTCCCCGGCCAAATAGTAGAATTGATCCAAAAGTGATGAAACAGAACGATTCAACACACATTTCAAGTATTCATCAATCTAACGTTCTTAAATTTGCCTACCCCTATCGTTTGCCTAACAATTATCGACTTAAAACATCAGACTATCAAATTTAAATAAAGTCGATGTTTATTCCGAATCAAGCGACTATCAATGAATTAACATAAAACTAATACTCACTTTTATCAATGTTTTAATTCTCGCCCTAATTTATCCCAAACAATGATTAACACATGCTTCTATTATCTAATCACATTTCAAAATCCGAAACCAACATAAACCAACATACAACAAAGATTCAAACATCTCAAACAAATCATTCACATTCGTGTAAAAAGTAAAGGGAGGTAGGATAGAATTGGACCTCAATGCCGCTTTTAAACTCGATGTATTATTCAATTAAATTCGGTAGAATCCACACCCAAAATCTCGAATCGAACCTCAACCAACAAACCAAAATCAGTATAGAGAAATCCAACCCAAACAGATTTGAGAACCAATGAAAATCTCAAAAAGAATGTCTCTATCCGGTATCAAAAACCCCCAAAAGAACTCTACCAGAGATGAATCACGAACAAATGAAAATGAAATCCCTGAAATTTAATAGAGAACTATAAAACAGTACGAATTGGAGCTTCAGTGATCTGTGAAGGGAAAAAATTGACAGAAGAAGGGTTGGATTCCGACGGATTGGAATGTTTTCTAGCCGGAGTCGCCTGAAGATGATAAAAAATGACCGTGCTGGTGAAGGGTTTGCTGAAAAAATCGAAACGACCTAATTCATAGCTGATTCTCATTCATTTCCCCTCGATCTCACTTTTGATCTTCTCTTTTGATAGTTTTCTGTGTATATTTCCTTCTCCGGTGAACTTCCTCCCCTTTTTCGGTAAATACCCGTCCTAATGTGTATGTGTGTTTGAACAATGATGAAGAAGAAGAAATCCGATCCCTCTTTCTGTACCAGTGTTTTGAGTAAGAAAAGGAACCCAAAAATGCCCAAATCTCGTCTCTCTATGTGTATTTTCCTTGGAAAACCTATCCCTCCTCCATTCTCTCTATCCATGTATGTGTTGTATTATTCCCCAGAAAAATGGAGCTCCCCTCTTCTATTTATTGACCTCTACATATGTTCATGGAATCTTGATCCTATGTGTGTTGTGATGATGAAAAAAATGTGATCCCTTGTCAATTTATGAGCTGTGTATATGTGTGTCCAAAAAAGAATACAGAAAAGGTGAGGGAGGGGGTGTACGTAATAGGGGTGGGGTGAGGTGTCCACTTTTAGTTGGTGAGGTTGTTATTTTTTGTTATGAATTTGTTCAAGGTTGGTTATTATTTTTTGTTCTTATGTGGAAAAATTATCAACTAAAAGGGGGTGTATGGTAAAGTGGTAAATGAGTAAAAAAAATGACTTCGGGCGGGACAAAATTAGGTGTCTACAACATGCCCCCTTTGAATGTCAACACGAAGTATTTTCAGACAAAGAAGTAGACAACGAGATAGAATTTTGTGCCGATCATTATTCACAAAGCAAGAAACAGAAGGAAGGAAGGAAACCAAGTTTTGATTTTAAACATCACACTCATCCCTAATTATGAGGGAATCAAGTCACAAATATCTCAGAGGGTTGGAAGGAGAAGGACTATACCGAGTTGGAGAGTCGAGTAAGGCCCTATTGAGGTTTCGGTCTGCGGTTTTGTTATTACATCAAAAATGAAAATTACAAGTTAAAACATAAATGAAATTAGAAAAGTCCTATCTGTGCAGCTTCATTTGAACTCTTAACTTGAGTTTCATCACCCTATTCTTCAGGCGGGCTCCTGACTTGCAATTTCTTCAACTTGTTGCTTGCCTTTTAATTTCTTCACCCTGTTCTCTAGGCGAGTTCCTGACTTTCTATTTTTCAATGTGTTGACTTTCAATTTCTTCACTTTGTTGCTTGACTTTCAACTTCTTCACTTTGTTGCTTTGAATTTCCATTTATTTGCCATTGTTCTTCAGACGGACTCCTAACTTGCAATTTCATCACCCTGTTCTTCAGGCAGGCTCCTGACTTTCAATTTCATCAGTCTGTTCGTCAGACGGGCTCCCGAATTACCATTTTATCACCCCATTCAATAGTCTGGCTCCTGACTTGCTATTTCCATTTGTTGTCTTTTAATTTCTTCACTTTGTTTCTTGACTTTCATTTCTTTCGCCCTGTTCTTCATGCGGGCTCCTGAAATCACATCAAAACTAAAATAAAATTATCCCAGACCAATATTATTATAAAGAGAATTGATATTCCAGGAAAGTGAAGTTCCAAATGCAAGAATTAAATTTTTCCCCAATTTATCATAAAAGGACTTTTATGAAAGTCATATCATTATAGGAATCAAAGGGAATGACTCGACTAAAAGGTACGTCTTATAGGAATCAAGGGAATGACTCGACTAAAAGGTACGTCTTCTAGGGGTCAAGGGGAATGACTCGACTAAAAGGTACGTCTTCTAGGGGTCAAGGGGAATGACTCGACTAAAAGGTACGTCTTATAGGAATCAAAGGGGATGACTTGAGTAAAAAGTATGTCTTATATGAATCAAGGGGGAATGACTCGACTAAAAGGTACGTCTTATAGGAATCAAAGGGGATAACTCGACTAAAAGGTACATCTTATAGGAATCAAGGGGGACAGACTCGACTAAAAGGTACGTCTTATAGGAATCAAAGGAAATGACTTGACTAAAAGATACGTCTTCTAGGGGTTAAGGGGAATGACTCGACTAAAAGGTACGTCTTATAAAAATCAAAGGGAATAACTCGACTAAAAGGTAGGTCTTCTAGGAGTAAAGGTTTAATTTAAGAAGTGTATCACCTGAGGGTCGCCGAGGGATATGGAATGGTGAATTTTACCATGATTTGACTATTAAACCTGTGCAGCAACATTGCTTTCTGCATTTGTAAAAGTGAGTCATTGCAGCCCTTGATATTTATGCTTTGAAGTCCTTACTTTGAATGTAATATGTTACCTGTTTCATCAAAGAAAACTTGTGAGTTTAAAACATGGTAGCTGGTTTGTGGCTTTAGCTTTCGCGGCAATCGCTCTTTCCCTCATCACATTTAACCTTGCTTCCAACCATTAGCATATATCATTGACTTGCTGAATCATTAACTCGAACTCAGATTATTAAGAGTGACTAAAACAAACACAATATCTCTGCTTTGCCATGCTTCTCAGATAGACCCTTTAAACCTTGGTATTTCCATGAGTTCCCCAGACTTGTCTGTTGAGAAAAATTTTGCATGCCTTATTTCAGCTCACAATCATGTGCCTTTTATGTGCTGGCCTTTTGTTTTGCTTTGTGCAATTAAAGAAGCTGGTAGCCAGTTTTGAGATCCTTTCTCACTTGTTTTGACATGGACTTGACTCAAAGACAAGAGAAAAATAACAACAATTTTTTTTATTTGGATAACTGACTCAAGAAAATAAAAATATAACTATAGAAAAGAAAGAAATGACAATGAATGTCCTCATTGAAAAAGATGAAAGAAAAGTTTATCTGAAAATGACAGTCAACTCTAATGATTATGACATGCATATTAGATTAAAATGCCTGATCTTTCCATCCAAAACTCTCACAAATCTTTGTTGAGTTAATGACCCTAAAAGTGAGTTGCTTCCTTGGGCCAATTATATTCGGAGACCTCATTCGGCTAGTGGTGCCTTGAAGGGTTTCCGTCAACAAGCCTCTCTCATTTTTTTTATTACCTCACCATTGCCTTATGGTATCCGAGAGGGTTTTTCACCAATAAGATTCCCTTATTTTTATTTCTCTCAACTCACAATCGTCTCACAGTGCCCGTAAGGTTTTCACTGATAAGACTCTATCATTTTATCTCTCTCAACTTACCATCATCTTACGATGCCCATCAGAATTTTCACTAATAAGACTTTTATTTTCATTTCTCTCCTGATTCTGCTGAGGAAGACAAGTAGTTCCCAAAATGCGTCATCACACCCATTGCATGCTTAGCCTTAACATTCTCAAAGATTGATCTGAAGGTCTTTCTTTGGTTGAAACTTGGCTTTTGGACCGGGTTAGAAAGAAAGGATGGAATGGGGCCCAAATGACACTTAAGGTGGGATATGACTTACAACTTTTGGAATCGACTCAAACAATGAGGATTAACTCATGCCCCAGTTTCTTCTGACTGGGTGACTCTAAATTTTTTATTTATTTGGACCGAGCCCTGGGTAGGGCAGCCTACGTATCTCACCCCCAAAAGAGGAGAATCAAGTCATGTGTAGTTTTGACAACTTATTCTTTTTTTTGCTTGATTCTAACTTGTTCTTTTTTTTTCTTTTGACTTTTTTTTCTTTGTGATTTTTCTGACTTTAATTTCCTTGACACTCTTTTCTTCCTTCTTGGACATATTTTTTTTTGAAGCTTTTGACTCTATTCTCTTGCTCGATACTTTTCTTTTGAGCTTTGCTGGCTTTATCTTGATTCCAAAAGAGGGGTATGAAATAAAATGACAGTAAGGCTCAAATGGGGTAAACAAAGGATGACACAATATTTGGATAGCAGAATAAAATGCCTTCGTCATATCAATCCTTGAAAATACTAGTACCTAGCATGCAATGTGAAAGTGCACGATCAATATCACTTATGACATATTTTACGACACTAACTTGCCCCGAGCATGTGTTTCACCTCTTTTCTATACTTTTCAAACATATAACTCTATATTTGTTGTACATCCCTCACATTGAATGACTCATGCTTTCGTGAAGTTGATTTTCTTTCTGTTCCTCTTGATAGAATCAGCAGACACTGTTTGACCTAATTGAGCTATGTTTTTCAATTGATGACCAAGTTATTCATGTGATTCTCAAAATAATTGCCTTAATTTTCTGAAAAGGCTTCAACTTGTCACCAAATGTCTCAGCACTCTACCTATTTTCACAAATGCTTTTCTAAACTTAACCTTCTGATTCCATGTTTCATGGTTAAATTGGACTTTAAGATCTGGCTGAAAATTCCGCAAGCATGTCATATCACTAGAGTCAACATAAAATGAATTGTATAAAGAAAACAAACAAACAACACATATTTAAAACATAAAGGAAAAGGGGCAATGCATTTAGTTGAGATAAAAGATAGAAGGGTTTGAATATAAATGACAAAAAGACAAAACAAGATAGATCCCGAACTACAACCCTGAAATAATTCAAAAAATATAAAAGAAAATAAAATAAACTACCAGACCTCTTCTTAGTAGGGAGAGGGATGACTTCTCAATTGCTCAGCTTGACAACTTAGCCACTGGTTTGCATATCAGCATAACTAGAGCTACCCACACTTTCAATGTTCTGCACCATAATTGATCCATCTTGAATCATATTTTTAATTTCTCTTTTCAAATCTTAACAATCTTCAATACTATGACCCTGAGTATCAGAATGATATGTGCATCGTACATTAGGATCAAAATTTCTTGAACGTCGATTAAGAGTGCACCCAAGGAGAGGAGTGATCAGTCCCCATTGTACCAATCTCTGAAATAAACTGGCATATGACTCTCCAATTAGTGTGAAGTGATCTCTCGACTTCTGCCTCATTTCATCATTTGGCTTGGATCAAAAATCAGGCTTAGAAGGGTTTTGGTATGTTTGTGGAGTTAGATGAAGACTCTGAGGAGTTGGTGTGTTCCACTGTGGGTAAGATGGGGGTTGAACATGTGGCTGTGTGTTATATACTAGATATGGAGATGGAAGAGCAGATTATAATGGATTTTGGGAGTGATTATATGGATCTTGGGCATGAGCTCGTGTTTGAGCCTTAGAGTGACGACAACGGGATCTTCTTGACCGTGCCCGCTGTCCAACTACAATAGAAGATGCAACTTCCTCATTCTTTGACTACCCAACACTTCCTGAACCCTTTTGAATTGCTTGAGTTGTCGCTTTCAATGTTGCAAAACTCACAATGCGACCAGTTTTAATTCCCTCTTCTATCATCTCCCCCATTTTAAGGACCTCAATAAATGACTTGCCTAATGCAGGTAACAAGTGTTGATAATATGTTTCATCCTGCACTTGAATAAACACCTCCACTATTTTTCTTTCATTCATTGGCGGTTTTACTCTAGCAGCTTGTTCGCACCATCTGATCGCATACTCCCTGAAACTCTCAATATTTTAATTTTTTAATAAAATTTAGGGATTTTTCGTCAGAGATCAACTCCACATTATATTGAAATTATTGCAGAAATCCATTAGCTAGGTCATCCCAACTAATCCAATTTTCAATGTCTTGGTCAACAAACCATTCCGAAGCTAGGCCTGAAAGACTCTCCCCAAAATAAGTCATGAGTAGTTCTTCCTTCCCTCCAGCGCCTCTTAATTGGTTACAATAGCGCCTAAAATGTTCCACTGGGTCCCCATGTCCGTCATACTTCTCAAACTTTGGCATTTTAAAGCCAGGAGGAAGGTTGACACCTAGAAACATGCATAAGTCCTTATATGAGACACTTTTGTAACCCCCAAGTCCTTACAAGTTCTTCATAGCCAGTTCTAAAATTCTCAATTTTCTGGTCATTTTCTCTTGTTCTTCAATCATAATAGGCTTCTCCGTGTTAGGAGGAAATTCAGGCGGGTGAGTGTCACTGTAAAGACCAGTTAACTTAAATGTAGGCTCAAAAGTATAATGCTGATCACCAGTAATATTAAATACAGACTCTCTTGTAGAGTAGGGAGGCGCAACTTGTGGATGAACATCAAAAGTAGAAGCTTCAGGTGGGGATAGCGCCACAAAAACATGAACAACAGGTGGATCCGAGTATGTGGCAGTCTTGGATTGGGGAGTGAGGAAATGAACATTGGAAGTGGTTGGATATTGTTGCCTCAGAGTTGATCCTGATGCATGTTGTGGCATATCAATAAAAATGGAAAATTGGGCATGTGACACTGGAGGCAAGCTAGAAAGATATTCTAGATTATCAGTAGGAACTTCGGGAGGCGGCAACCCATTAGCCTAAGCTCAATGCATTTCTATCATTTGCTGCCTTAATTTCTAAATCTCTTCATTAGCTCCTAAATTCTCATTTCTCGAACTCCCTGTCTGATTAGTGACAACAAACTCGGTATCCTTGTTGTCCATAAATTTCTCTGTGACTTGGTGTAATATGGAGAATCAGCCAAAATGCCACAAACCAACCACCTTAAACTAACTGGATAAGAGATAGCAAATGCATTAGAGTTCAACAATTTTTCAAAACCTCTTTTTTTCTTGAAAAGATCACCGAACCCAAGAAGGGTACCTTCGTATCTCACCCCCGAGAGAGGAGAATCAGGTGTGCGTAGTTCGTGAAGTCTTGCCAAAATGGCCAACTAAACTCTTTTTCCTTTTTTTTCTTTTTCTTGAAACTTTAAAAAGAAAAGGAAATAATAAATTGTCAAAAAAATCGATGAAAATCTTTTTGCATTTTTCAGATTTAAACCTATACAAAATGAAACCTATGATTACCAAAGAAACTCTTTTGGGGTTTTCAATTTTTAATTTAATATGAAAATGAAACTTGAAACTATTAACAGAATATCTTTTTGTGGTTTTGTTTTAGAAGATGTATATGAACACCAACTCTAAGTGAAGAGTGAAGAAAATCTTTTTTAAATTTTTTTAGATTTCTATACAAAATGTAACCTATGATTATCAAAGAAAAATAATTTTAGATTTTCAATTTTGCATTTCATACGTAAATAAAACTTGAAACTATTAAAGGAAAATCTTTTTGTAGTTTTCTCTTGAAGATGTATATGAAACACCTACTCTAAATGAAGAGTGAAGAAAATCTTTTTGGATTTTTGAAATAAGATCCCCGAACCCACAATAGGCTGCCTACGTATCTCACTCCCGAGAGACGAGAATCAGGGGTGCGTAGTTCGTCCAGATAGGACAATTTAGGATTAAAGAACAAACAAAACCTTGACTTGAGACACGACTAAAGACAAACGAGTGAAGAACATAAATAAAATCTTTTTGGGGTTTTTAATTTGACACATGACACCCACAACTAAGAAAGAAAAATCTTTTTTGAGACATTTTCGCTATATGAAATGTATAAAACTTCTACCATTTTTGAATTTTCTTTTATAAAACTCCTATTAAAAGAAATCTTTTTTTTTTGAATTTTCAAATTATGGAAGCTTACTAAAGAAATAAATAAAAATCTTTTTAATGTTTTTTGTTTTTGACAAAATGAGTGCAAAAGGTAAAAAATCTTTTTAAAATTTTGAATTGTGAAAAACAAAAGTCATAAAGAACACTAAAAGCTACGAAACCCTTTTTGACTCACTTTTTTTTTTCTCTTTTTTTTTTTCAAATACACCTTACTTCTAACACATGCTTTTCCCGAATAAGTCCATCAAATGACCACATTACCCTCAAAGATGCAACATTTACCACATAGGCATGCTTTAGAGGTGAGTCTCTTACAAAGGACCAAATAGGCCCCTCTAGGTCTCAATATGATGCATATAAGCATGACCTAAAGGCTGACCTAAGCTGGGGTTCACTAACAAGGCTGTTCAGGGGAGCGTATCGTCGATAGTGGCTATGACAGCTTTTCACCCACTCCATACGGCCGACGACTCCCCCTCCTAAAAATAAGGATGACTCAACTAAAGTTCGTGTACACGACGTGCACTTCGAGACTTGTTGCAGAAAGAATTGACTCGGGTTATGCAAATGATGCCAGATATAAAGTGATAACACATAAAGAAAGACTGTAAATACGTAGCATGTAGGAACACAACCATGATAAAATAAACACAAACGATAACAAAAATAATGTTTATACACCCATAATGTCAAACTAAGCTGATACAACTCAAAAAATAAGCTCGAATTCTGAAAAATCCCCAGCAGAGTCGCTAGAGCTGTCACACCCCTTTTAACAAAAAAAAAGATTGATTTTAAATGCTTCGAAAGGGTTTTCTATTATTAAGTGACAAATTAAAGATTTGTTCCAAAAAGGACTTTTTATATTCAAAACTCAGAGTCACCACTTGGCATAATCCGGTTTGCCAAGTCACCTTTGAAAATCATTTTCAAACTGGTTTTGACCCTTTGGACCCGCGGTTTGACCACGGTCACTTAGTGAAGCGTATCAGCCAATTTGCTACTATGAATGTATAAACCACACAAAGCACGCAAAATAATCAATCAAGAAAAACAAAACAAAACAATCCAAAATTTAGTGCCCAGTCCAATTATACAATCCAAAATAAAAATGTAAAAATATAAACCTACGCTAACCTACACTAATCCTAACTATGCTCCAATGCTCTACCCGATGCCTCGGGCCTTCATCATGAACGTCCTCCGTATATAAGATACCTCGGGGCATTCCGTGGTGAATAAATATACACAGATATTTCGGGGCATTCCCCGACCAAATAGTAGAATTGATCCAAAAGTGATGAAACAGAACCGTTCAACACACATTTCAAGCATTCACCAATCTAACGTTCTTAAATTTGCCTACCCCTATCGTTTGCCTAACAATTATCAACTTAAAACATCAGACTATCAAATTTAAATAAAGTCGATGTTTATTCCGAATCAAGCGACTATCAATGAATTAACATAAAACTAATACTCACTTTTATCAATGTTTTAATTCTCTCCCTAATTTATCCCAAACAATGATTAACACATGCTTCTATTATCTAATCACATTTCAAAATCCGAAACCAACATAAACCAACATACAACAAAGATTCAAACATCTCAAACAAATCATTCACATTCGTGTAAAAAGTAAAGGGAGGTAGGATAGAATTGGACTCAATGCCTCTTTTAAACTCATTGTATTATTCAATTAAATTCAGTAGAATTCGCGCCTAAAATCTCAAATAGAACCTCAAACAACGAACCAAAATCAGTATAGAGAGATCCAACCCAAACAAATTTGAGAACCAATGAAAATCTCAAAAAGAATGTCTCTGTCCAATATCGAAAACCCCCAAAAGCACTATACTAGAGATGAATCACAAGAAAACGAAAATGAAATCCCTAAAATCTAATAGAGAACTAGAAAACAGTACAAATCAGAGCTTCAGTGATCTACGAAGGGCAAAAATTGACAGAAGAAGGGTCGGATTCTGGCAAATTTGAATATTTTCTAGCCGGCGTCACCTGAAGATGATAAAAAAAGACCGTGCTGGAGAAGGGTTCGTCAGAAAAATCAAAACGAGTAGATTCATAGCTGATTCTCATTCATTTTTCCTCGATCTTACTTTTGATCTTCTCTTTCGATGGTTTTCTGTGTATGTTTCCTAATCCGGTGAGTTTCCTCCCCTTTTTCGATAAATACCCCTCCTAATATGTGTGTGTGTGTGAACGATGATGAAGAATAAGAAACCCTATCCCTCTTTTTGTTCCTGTGTTTTGAGCAAGAAAAGAAACCCAAAAATCCCCAAATCCTGTCTCTGTGTGTGTATTTTCCTTGGAAATCCTATCCCTCCTCCATTCTCTCTATCCGTGTATGTGTTGTATTATTCCCCAGAAAAATGGAGCTCCCCTCTTTTGTTTATTGACCTCCGTATATGTTCATGGAATCCTGATCCTATGTGTGTTGTGATGATGAAAAAAATATGACCCCTTGTTAATTTATGAGTTGTGTATATGTGTGCCCAAAAAGGAATACAGAAAAAGCGAGGGAGGGGGGTGTACATGGCTAGGGATGGGGTAAGGTGTCCACTTTTAGTTGGTGAGGTTGTTATTTTTTGTTATGAATTTGTTCAAGGTTGGTTATTAGTTTTTGTTCTTATGTGGAAAAATTATCAACTAAAAGGGGGTGTATGGTAAAGTGGTAAATGAGTAAAAGAAATGACTTCGGGAGGGACAAAATTAGGTGTCTACAACGACCAATGTATAATAAATTTATTATTATATATATTTCATTATGTTATACATTAAGAAGTTATTATTATATAGAAGATCCATGTTATGTTATATTTGGTTTTATACAACTAGAAAGTCTTAATGTTGTATAAGGTTATATTATACCTTCTGTTAAGTTTATATTTCATATGAATTAAAATATGAAGTAATAATATAGAAGTTGGAATGCTGTAGAATATGCATTATAATATTGGATCCTCCAAAAATGCACTACTATTGGAGGATCCGACCGGCACATACATTTTTGAAGAGTCCGGCCAACGTAGCTTGTTTCTATTTTTTTTTCTCTCATAGCACTTCAACCTTCTTTGAGACAACTTAAAAATGTTGGTTATAGTAATTGAATAGTTAAAAAGTTTTAGAATTGGCCATTGTTCTAAAAAGGATCAACTTTTATGTTGCCCAGCGCTATCTTAATGCTTGGCTGTTGTAGTTAATGGAAATCTTTTTTGATTACTGATCAAATAAGTTGCGAAACCAGAAGTTGGAGACGTATGAGAAATATGATTGGATAATATTTTATATAATATCCCAACAACAAATTCAGGACTTGTAGTCTAGTTCTTGATATTTTTCAGTAAAGAATTGTCACAGCCCAAAACCATGACATGCATTACATTTGTCCCTTGAGCTATGTGATCATCTAGGTGCATACCATGTGTACGTATATTGTCTTTATATCACTTCACTGTTTTCTCTCTTTCCTATGTGGGTTGACCTAAACTGTCATATGCATTCCTTGTTCAAAATCTTGTTATCCTTGAGACTGTCCTCCTCTTTGACTCTCTTGTGGGCATCACAAGAACAATTGATCTGATCATCCTCGATAAGATGACCCTGCATCTTCTCTGACCCTTTAATCGAATCTATTAGATAATTTGTCTTTCATCTTATTATTATGTTATGTGACTAGTCTCTGCTTGTTTATGAAAAATGTTGCTTATTCTGCAAAGGCTTTTCTTGAGTCGAGTTTCTTATTAGAAACAACCTCCGTAAAGTCTGTGTATAACAACACCCCTAATGGGATCACACTAAAGTATGTGGTACTGATTGTCCCAAGGGGCGATTACAAACAACCTTTGTAAGGTTTGCGTATATTTCACCATTCGAAATCTCACTTACGGGATCACACTGGTTAAGTAGTTGTTGTTGTTGTTCTGATTGTTTTGAAGGGTGATTATAACATTTGATTTTACCGCGCAGATGTCAGCAGATGAGTTTAGAGATGATAAAGACTCCATCTTACAGAATCTAAGAGACAGTGCTATTATGGATCCTAGTTGCGGACACACTGCAGTTATTTAGAAGAAGGTCATTATGATTCCTAAAAGTGAAGTCATGGTACATGCCATTGTAACAAATATTGTCAAGTTTGCTAGAAGCTATAGAGATCTAAGTAATGGCTCATGCAAAAGAAAATATGAATGTTATAATGGCATAATTTCATCGCGAAAATGATCAAATGGTAGAAAATCCAGAGCTGTAATTATTGAAAGGTGATCTTCAGGGCTATACAGCAACTACTGTAAATATTCTTGTAGTAGAAACTCTGGAAAAAATATTAATATGTGAAGACTGGGTGAATTTTGATAGTTAATACACTCAGTCTGGCTCTTGGTTAGAAAATTGAAATTTCTTAATCAATTTTTTGGTGTTAGGACTAAAGTTTTAAAGCACTCATTTCTTTTTGTTGAAATTCATATACAGGTATATTATTATTGATCTAACTTCTTTTGATATATGTAATTAGTTTCCTCCTTTTATGACTCTTGTAATTGAAGTTGACAATATACTTGAGTTTAAATGCATAACATATACTTTTTTTTAACCTCTTGGGAAATCATTAATTTTTCACAAGCTACGTTTATTTAGTACTGCCATCTTGGGGCTGTTACGATTTCATCATAAATTCGTTCGAATGTATAACAATATATTATACATTCGTAATACATTCGTTGTTGTTTAAACATAAAATTGTACATGTGACCAGTTATAAAGGTAATAGATAAGGCAATGCAATATGATCTATGTATAATGTAACGCATCGTATTATTTTCAGTATGTAAATTCTTTTATAAGTTAATAATACATTGAACATGTAATTCATACATTTAGAGTTATGTATTACATAACATCATACAAATTGTTAAAAGTTTCTTACTTAATAGAAAATAATGAAAATTTAACATCATACGTATTACTAAAGTATAAAACTATATCATAAATTAATTACATACCGTTGTCGTATTTTACGTTTTTTACTTTATGATTGTTTTCAATATTAAATGTATGATTAGTACGCAAATAAGAGTAAGTTATACCAAAAACAATTTATATCATACATATATACTTAAGTATAATACATTATCATACACATAACACATTATTGAATGTCAACTAAAATTTGAATAAAATACGACACATGAGTGTGTCTTTTAATTTTATTGTTCCAAACATAAAACTGTACATGTGGTCAGTTATAAAGGTAATAAATAAAGCAATACAATTTGATCTATGTATATTGTAGAACATTGTTATGAAAATGTCAAACACTTATTAAGAAGTAAACTTCAACTAATAATTAAAACATAATTCAAAATTATACAAGTGTGTCAACATAATCTAAGTAAAATGATTATTCAAGAAAAACCAAACTAAGCATCAACATATAGATAAACCAATTATCTTCGTCACGTTTTCTTTGGGAAGAAATCGCACGTTCTTCGGTTGTGACCTGCACATTTCAATCCTTCATGTCTGGCATTGGAACTATCGAAAGTTCATACGTCTTGACAATGGTGTTTGACCTGTACAATTCTTAGCAGTAACAACCATAATCTTTTACATCAATATTTTTACTTTTGAATACGGCAATTGCGTGTGGACAGGGTATTTCATCAATTTGATATCGACCACAGTTGCATGTACCATGATCACTATCAATAATGTACCTCCTTCCTGATTCATATACACAGTAAAGATAACTACCAACTCCTTTAACCTGTTAGAAATAAATTATTTAATACAGATGTTCCGAATGATTCATACAAGACGCCTTGAGGACCTATTTGCATCTTTTGTTACGACAATGCAGTATATAGATGCATCAAATATAAACAGGTAGTCAATGTATTAATATAGATATAAAATTCCTAATTTTAATTAAAATGCTGAATTGTCCCTGTTACGGTTTCATTATTCATTTGTTCTAATGTATAAGTACATATTTTACATTATTTATACGTCTTTCAACAAACAGATAACAGCGTCCAAACAACAATTCCATCAAAACACCTATTACAAAAAAAAAAAAACATACATTAAACCTTCAACAAATTAAGATAATATTTTGTTCATACCTTTGTTTGTTAGATTGTTTAGCAAAGGTGTTGAAGCCATTCGATATCACATATTTTGCCATTACCGAATGAATATTGAAAAATTCACCCCACCAACCCAACCCCCTTTCCCATGCGCCCCTCTCCTAGCCCTTCAAAATTTTCCCTCTTTTTCCCATAGAAACAAGCACACACACACTCTCAACGATACACAACACTCACACACAGGGATATACACACAGTGATCTACACACTCACACAGATAGAGAAAAATAGAGTGAAACAGAGGAAAGGCGAGAGGAAATAGTGGAAAAGTGAGTGAAAAATATTAAAGGAAACAAATAGTAAACGAAAAGGTAAACTCAGATCCGATCGAGTTTTTTCGGTGAAGTTTTAATCGGAATTACCTCGACATCACGTAATCCGACCACTTCCTCCCAAAATTCGATCAAATCCAGGGACTAACACCCAAAAACCATCGAAATGATTAATTTGCGACTCCCAAATACCCGAATGACGTAATAAAATGAGGATGTTCATATTTATTTTCTACAGAAATGAAGAACGCAGTATAAGATTCTTTTTTTCCCTTAGCGTAAATATACAGAGAAATGCTTTTATTGTGAGGTTTAACAAAATATTTGAATTAACTTCCAGTTACTATAATTACTCATACACTATATAATATTAGCTAATTAATGGCTATAATTAAGGAATATAAAGATAATATCTTATTTATTATCTTAAATTTAGGATTAACAGTTTTATCATACATTCAACTTATGTATAAGGGACATACTAATGTATGGGTATATTTTTAAAATCCGAAAGAGAGAAGGCCTTAAGGGATTTTATGTAATTACTTTGTCTTGGGAGGGGATTTATGTGATCTATACATCTTTTAAAGCCATGCTTAAAGGTATTTTGAATGGTACATTTGTGAACAAAAATGATAAATATGCACCCTTTTTTTTTTTAACCAGGGGCACTCTAAATTACAAAATTGAATGGGATATTTGCCAACTTCCCCTAAACTTTATATGCCACCAACCACTAAATTTGTCTTTGAAAAGCCTGTCTTAAATTATTTCGTCTTGAAGTACTTAACAACCAACTACAATTTGAAATATTTGATTGATCGACGAATAACATCATTGATATCCCATGAATATCCATCCAACTGATCATATATTATCAAGAGACAATGTGCACTTGGCAAGTTCCTAAATCTCTTTCATAAAAAAATAATTCAACAAGTCTTTTGTTTTCTCTTTGGATCTTTTCATGACACGTGTGTGAATTTTTAGGTCGAAATTTTATCCAACTACACAAAGTTAAAAGTGTTTTAATCCAAGTGATGAGTGCTATTATTTGCACCTTAGAAAGTGGTGCATATAGTGGGTTGGACATATAAGTCAAAAGGATCACACCAAAATGTGTGCATTCTACCCTTAATTAAAAAGTTTCAAATTCAGATTTTAAATGAATAATATTTTGTTAATAAGCGTTTTCTCCGTTGAATGAGTCTATTCAATACAAATTCAAATTAGTAATCCAACAAGTAGGAAAAAGGACCATAACGAGTAGCGCGAGATGTGTTGATAGATGCATGAAATGTTTTCGTCCTTAATCAAAGATTGTGAATTCAAATCTTGAAAATGAAAAATATTTAGTCAACGGGCATTAAGCCCCACAATCTATATATGATGCAAATTCATTAGTAGTCCAAAAATAGGCAAAATCAAAAGACCATCCTGAGATTCGAGATGTGCATGATGGATTGCTCAAATCTCGTCATTCTTAATCGAAGATCTCAAATTCAAATTAAAAAAGTGAAGAATATCTTGAAAGCGATTATTTCACCCGCACAATGAGTCTATTTGGTGCAAATTCAAAATAATAGCCGCCTAACAAATAAGGTGGCCAGTTAGTGATCCACCATTCTCTCATTACAAACATATATCAGATGTCTCTATTCTTCCTATCCATGTATCATATACACGGATCTATCTTACCCAATAATTTAAAGTAAAGAAGTTAAAAAGTTATATACACTACTAACAAGAATATGATGTAGAAGAATATGTTGTATTCGTGTGAAATGTGATTTATCCATGTAAAATTAAGTGATGTATTCAGAAAAATGCGATATATATGTGTGAACTAAATCTAATATTTTAGTAATTTTGTAGAAAATTAGAATAGAAAGTAATTAGCTCGAAAAGGCTGAAATTTATATAATTTTTTGCTTAAACTAAATTATAAATGGAAAAGGCTAGGGAGGGACGGTTGTGCAAATCATGGGTGGAAGGTGCACATTATCTTTCTTCTCGACAAGTGCATCTATAAGGTCCACGGGCTTCTTTAGCGTCACGGGTCCATAAATAAATAAATGTCCACTATCCCATGCATAAACCTTAAAAGACACAATTTGGACCAACAACAAAAAAACAAGAAGAGTTCACTAATATTGCTAGCATGATAGTGCAAAATAACACTTTTCATTTCAGTCTTTTGATCATTTTCTTGATCTCACCTCATTATCTAGCCTTCAACAACGGTGGTGGAGACGAAAGGGAGATGACCTCATTGGAAACATTCTCATCCCCTAGTGGTAGTGGAAGTGGTGCAGCACATGGACCTAATTGGAATTACAACTGGGGTTGGGGTTCTAGCCCTGGAGGAGGATGGGGTTATGGCTCTGGCTCAGGTAGGTCTCCTAATGGGTTAGGTCGAGGTTGGGGTTTTGATTTTGGGTCTGGGAGTACAGAGTCTGGTACTGGTTATGGCTTTAGTGCTGGTAGTGGTGGTGGTGGTGGTGGTTATGGAGCTGGAAGTGGTAATGGTGGTAGCTTAAGAGGAAGAGAGATGCCTTCGCCAGAAACATTTTCATCCCCTAGTGGAGAAACTGGTGTAGCTCATGGACCTAACTGGGATTATAACTGGGGTTGGGGTTCTAGCCCCAGAGGAGGATGGGGTTATGGTTCTGGCTCAAGTAGGTCTCCTAATGGATTTGGTCGAGGTTGGGGGTATGGTTTTGGGTCTGGGAGCGGGTCTAGTACTGGCAATGGATATGGTTCTGATGGTCATGGTGATAGTGGTGGTGATGATGGTCGCTCAGCTGGCTATAGTAGCGACCCCACGCCATCAATTTCAAATGAGAGAGATCATTGTGGCTAATAAAACATATTGGTCATGTACTACTTACAACATGTTATTTGTTTACAAATATAAAGAGTATTATGAACTTTAATGTACGTGTTATAATAGAGTCTGATATGTCTTGTATACTATACCATGAGAATATAGTAAATGAATATAATGAATAATATATTCATAATAAATGTTTGCATAACATTTTGAGTTTGTATTCTAAGACATAACGAAACTACTTAATTCTAGTACGTCGCAAACATATGTCGTGTATATAATCAAAAAGAGTTTTACCCATCTAATAGTATAGTTTGTCGTTGTCGATGATATACTTGGTGTACACCGTATGTATAATCAATATATCGAGGACTCCTACAAATTATACAATTACATGGATAAAAAAATAGTTTAGCCAATAATTAAAAATATTCTATTTTGTTACCATATCAATATTGATGGTCATAATCTCAAATTTTTTGTTAGTAATTTAAGATTGAATTTAAGTTATATATGATGACAATGTAACTTTTTTCTTACACTAATAGCTGAATATTAATTTATACTAACATATTAATTATCATTTTTATTTATTAAACTACATATTAAAGTAATATTTTTATCAAAAAAATTTCCTATAGTTACCTAACATGTTTAACTTATATAGATCGACAGGTTAAACAATTTTTACACAATTAGATTACCTAAAAGTTATTCACATGTAATATAAGGTTATAGTTTAATTCTTATAACAACAACAAAAGTAAAGAATTAACTTAATTAATTTTATGATATATATATATATATATATATATATATATATATATATATATGTTAAATCGTAATTAATAAATAACCTGATTATATAAATATATAAAGAACTTGTCCTCCACTCAAGATCCTAATTCATTGCTTTCGCCTTTCTTTACTCTCTCACTTTTTTTTCCTCTTTCGCTTCTCCGATATTTAGTCATCTCAAAATCAACATATTCGAATTAAAAGGGAAACTATAGCTTATTGCGCAAAAAAAAAAAAAAAAAAACTAAAACATGCATAGATCATCAAGCACAAATCGATTCTCAGACGATTATTCCACGAGTTATTATTCATCATCTTCTATTTCATCACAAAAAGTGCCTCCAGCACTAAGAACATTGTCTTTAGAAGCCAATGGATTATTACCAATATATGAACCTCTCTCTGATATTGCTAAAAAGGAAAAATCTCATGCCAAATTTGCAGCAAATGCTGTTCATATTATACCACTTGTCTTATTATTATGTGTATTTATCTTATGGTTTGTGTCTAATCCAGGTAACATAACTTAGTTCTATGTACATATTCTATTTTCTCCTTTGTTTTTAGCTTTTTTTATGATTGTTTAAGTTCAGACGAAGTTAAGGATTGATTCAGTATCGAATCCCAGATCTTTTTAGACATTTTCGGTTAAAAGAAGGGTAAATTTCATAAATGATTGTATATTTAAGATTTTTTTTATTCATTAAGTTATACAATGATGTTTTCTAACAGAAACATCATAAATCTTTCACCATACTAACGAAAGCCGTAATTAATTATCAGAGAAACCTATATTTAGATGAATGAAAATTTTATAATGTACGTGCTTTCTTACGGTGAATGAATTATTTTTTTTGTGATTATTCACTCATTGGAAGGTTTTGAATTTTCCAGCAATTGTGACTTTTCTGTTCATATATTTGTGATTTTAATGTTCGAAAACATAATAATGCAACTTCAGTTAAAAAACGAAGAAGAAGAAGTTATGGCTAAGTGATCATTTATGAAATTTATCACAAATATTTGTGACAATGTTATTATTCCATCCTAAATATTTTACGATGAGCGATTATCTGACAATTGAGAATTGTCATAAATCTGTTACAAAGTCAAATGGGTCTATGATAATTCTTGTTTTTTCTTGTAGTGATATATATATATTTTATGTAAAAAGAAATAGTTTCTCGACTTTTTGTCATTATTTAAAAAATCAATTAAATAAGTGAATTTAACCTACAACTTATGCATTTCTCTCTAATTATGAAAAACTGTGGCTGTGTTTTTAATTATTAATTAATTAATCAACTAAACAAACTTGTCTCTTAATTATTTGTAAAACAGACGTTGATGCACCATTAAAAGGGGAAATTATTGCTACAACAATAGAAGGATTGCCACTTGAAGGAGATCTCGACCCTGATGGCACAGAAATTACTAATTTACCCCTAGATTTGAGCGATGTCGATTTGATAAAGCAAGGTCAAAGTCTCCAAAAGTCCTATATCGAAAAATAATTTCTCCATGAAATTGTTTTTGATACTAAGTTGTTGATAATCACACCAACATGAAAGTTTCATTATGTCTATGTATTACCTTTAGAAGGGTTCAAATTTATATATTACATCAATGAAGAAATACCACTTATTTTTTGACTTTCGCTTGTTTAGAGTGATGATTTACAAGGCCAATACATTGATAAAAGTTTTATTTAAAAACAAAATAAAACTAGCAGAAATGTAAAAGTTTTATAGTTTCATGGAAAGAAGCAACCTTAGAGAAAATGATTCCTGTTTGATAAAAGTTTTATTAAAAGTTAATATTTTGCTACAAATTTAAAAAATTATAGCAAGTAATTCATAAATGTAGTTGAGGAATGATATAAATTTTATAAAATTATAGCAAAATATTTTAAATTATGTAATATATTAGAGAATAGAGTTAACAAAGGTTCAACAAAATTATTTAAAACTATAAAACATCATTTAACTCAAACATACTTTTACAAAAGAAAATAAGTATTCAAGTCCTTGTCAATCTTGATTCTTTCGTCACTTCTTCACAAGCTACAATAACAATTCAAACAATCAAATAAGAAAATGATAAAGTATGATAATTACTTAAATGTTAAATTTAACTATTAATGTGAATATTTTCTTCAAGAAATTACATATTTATTAAATAAGTGATATAAAATAATATAAATAAGCACTTTGCAGTTAGATTTACATCATTTGATTGTCGCCCTTGAGTTGCAGTCGATGATATATGCAAAAACAAGGTCCTCAAATTAATCACTTGGCCAATGACGATATTCTTATATTCTGTTCTGGTAAGATTAACACTCTTTAAGTTGATCATGAATTGCTTACATGAATATGAGTTGAATTCTAGCAAAAATATTAACAGGAACAAGAGTTACTTTATGATTGATGGTTCTATTCCCGAAAAAAAGAAAGAACATTGTCACTTACTCAAATTGTACAAAATCAAGATTAACTCACCAAATATTCCAGATCAAACAACCTACTTGAATGCCCACCTCGAATGGGAATGTTAGTAACTTACCAACTATGTTGGTCAACCTATTTGGTCGATCATATGAATTCTCACATCATCATTATAACAAATAAAACAACTTAGTGAATCTTGCATCTTTCACAATTTCAAGAGCAGAAATGTTGAGTACTGTTATAAACCAAACGGGAGAGCCCAACTCAAAAGACTAGTCTAATAGGTGGGAGAACCCATTTGGCTTATAATCCCCTTAACATTTCTCTATTTTTCCAATGTGGGACAATTGGTTCATAACAATCCAATGTTATAAATCAAATGGGAGAGCCCAACCCAAAAGACTAGTTTAATAGGTGGGAGAACCCATTTGGCTTAAAATCCCTTTAGCATTTCTCTATTTTTCCAATGTGGGATAATTGGTTCATAACAATCGCCTCCGCTTGAGAACACCAACGACCTCGTTGGTCACGGCTGAGCCCAGTTGCTCACGGCTAGAGCACCCTTCTTAGGTCCAGGCCACCACTCCTGGCGCATAGGCCACCACTCCTGGCGCATAGCTCCACACGTGGATCGATCCTCGTTGGTCATGGCTATGCCCAGTTGGTCATGACTGGCACCCCTCTTGGGTCCAGGCCATCACTCTGAGTCACGACCCAACGCGTGACACTCTCAATGAAAGCATCAATGTTATAAATCAAAGGGAGAGCCCAACCCAAAAGACTAGTTTAGTAGGTGAGAGAACCTATTTGGCTTATAATCCCCTTAGCATTTCTCTATTTTTTCAATATGGGACAATTGGTTCATAACAAGTACCTAAATTGTCTAATCTAAACTTTAAATGAGGTGATTTGCTTAATTCAACATGGTATCAAAGTAGATATATGTAGCTCACATTTACTAGATTCAACTAAGCTAGTCTAGAAATATATACTTGAAAATTCACCAAAATTTCAACAAACATTGAACCCATAATTTCTAAGAAATTTATACTCCTTCTGTCCCTTTTTAACTACCGTCTTAGATTAAAATAATTATCTAAAAATCATTATCGCTTTAGGAATTCAGGAACAAAATCGACAAAAGTTTTCAAAGTATATCCTTAACATTACAGAATTATGCACAATACTTAAAAGGAAAAAATCAGTCAACCATTATAAAGTAATCATAGTCAAGTAAATTATACCTTGTATTTATCATTTTCTTAGCAAGCATGAAAAGATCTAAAATGATTGATGAAATAAGACTGACAGAGTATGTTGAACACGTCAAGTTTAACTTTTGGATTTCCCCGATTAATAAATATAATATCAAGACAAACAAAAAAATTAATACTAGTACTATTTTCATAACCAAAATGTATGGATAACCTTCACCAGCTAAAGAAACAAAAATATTATCTGGAGATTTGAATTATAGAGGGTTTAGGAGGGTGGATCTTAGGAAATACAAATGAGGGTCTAAACAGTTGAAAAATAATTTCAATCAGAATTTAGGAGCAGTAGATTAGACAATTAGTAGTATTATTTTGAGAAAGATAAGAAAGAAAGAAATGAAGGAGTAGATGGAACAACAATACTTTGGATACCATGGGCTATGTCGGTCTGATCAAAACCTGATCGACTAAGCTCCAACATGTATGCCGCATGAATTTGTACCCTTATGTATATAACAGCGTCAAGTCATTCCAAACCATCCTCATTGAGGGATTATGAGAAGTCATTCAAATTACTTAACAAACCATACCTACGTCGCAAAATGTATTGAATAGTAAATCCCTTTGACTCACACTTTCTCGATTAACCATCTGATTCTCTAAGCCCATATTATATTCATGTTCAACCCAACAACCATCTAATAGATTTTTAAAGCTTCATATAAAGTTAGTACCCTCATATCATACTAATAAATTCATGAGTTCATAATATAAAGAAACTCTATGAATGTTGCGGGAATATTATAGTACTTAGACAATTTATGAAAATTAGTACAAAATGCTTCCTTGAAAACAAACAAAAGGTTTTTTTTTTTTATGAAAATGGAACTTCATGTGTTGGAACTTTCAAAATCGATTTACCATTAAATTCATAAACTTTATACTGTCTCAAAAGGGATCATAACATTTCGTGATTTCGTAGGGTTTATGATTTGCTCAATTTTATAAGAAAAAAAAGTTCATATACTAGGTCAATCGAATGGGACAAGAACCAAAGTGATTAGCATTCTTGTCTTCTTGAATACAATTGATGAGTTGAATAACTAACTTAAGATAAGATATGGCTATAACCCTAGATTATCAAAAGGACACGTAAATGGATATAAGGAGGTTATAACTGAAGGAATTATGAAGTTGAACAACTTTACATACCTTGAAGAAGAAATTTACGAAAGAACTTTTGAAGTGAAACTCTAGCATTGATCACTCTTTTAAGACATAGTATTGGAGTTTGGGAGAGGAGTGAGAGATTTTAATCGATATCTGTAGGAAAAAAAGTATTTATTTTAAAAATAATTTATATTTAAAAATATATTGAAAAAGCCATGTCATTAATATGTATATGTTACTTGGAAAAATGACAAAGTGGAAGAAACTTGGCAACATGCATGCATGTCTTTTGACACTTGTCATTTTGCATGGAGATAGCTAGACAAGTATATGGACACTTGTCAACTTATTGAACCTTTTAAATCACTATAAATAGGCAATATTCTTTGACATAATGCAGTAATAAAACTTTCATATTTTTTTTGATTTTCTTACTCTTCCATTTTCTCATTTCTTTCACTATAAATAGGCAACATTCTTTGTCATAACGCAGTAACAAAACTTTAATATTTTCTTAATTTTCTTACTCTTTCATTTTCTCATTTCTTTCACTCCTCCTTTATATTATATGTTTAATTAAAAGGGCTCTATTTGAATTAGTTATATCATTTTCTAAATTAACTTGTTGGTATTTGTATTAATAATTTTGTTGATTTCTGTATCCTCTGGTTAATTAGGGAAGATTTATTTAACTAAAAATATCCTCTAATTAATCAGTAAAATGCTTGTTTAATCTTGGGAAAATATTTTACACTGCTGAAATAGTTTCTTAGGACAGTGCTTAGCACGATTCAAGTATAATTAATATATCACTTAAAATAATATCACAGTAATATTTATTTAATATCAGTACCTTTAATTTGTCAATAAGAAATTATATTATTGTTATAATATTATTATTTTAGTAGTAGTATTATTATCGCTGTTATGTTATTATACTACTAATATTATTATTGTTATATTGTTAAAATTTAAATAATATTGTTATTATTATTTTATCATTGTTCCCCAACAATCTAAGAAACTAATCCATATAATATTGGTCCTAAAACCGTTGATAATACTAATGCTGGTGTTGCTTTGGCTGCTTCCATTCCAGTTAGTTTGTCAGAAGACTATGGTACTGCAGAATACAGATATGAAAATACACTTGGTTATACATCTAATGCTAATAATAAAATCTTCATAGAAGATGCATCTCAATGCAAGAGAATATATGAAAGAAATGACAATCCCGCTGAGTTAAAAATAAATTTGATTGAAACGGATGATATAACCATTGCGGTTATTTCAGAAATGAATACTAAGACCAACATGAGAAATTGGGTGGTAGACTCTGGTGCTACTAGGCACATTTATATAAATAAAAATAATTTTGTATCATACACCCAAGTTGAAAAAGAAGAAGAAATTGTTTATCTTGAGACCTCGAGAACTATTCAAGTTCTTAGAAAAGGTAAAGTTCTTCTCAAACTCACATCTGGTAAAAATTTGGCATTGAGTAATGTACTGCATGTTCCTAATACCAGAATTAATTTGATTTTTGTGGCATTATTAGGATAAGTTGGAATAAAAGTTATATTTGAAAACAATGAGGTCATATTAACTAAAAATAACATTATTATTGAAAATGAACGTTGTAATCATGAATTATTTATTCTTAAAACTCATAATGATATTTCTAAAAATTTATTTACTTTTACATATTTGACTGAGTCTATTTTTTTATGGCATGGTAGATTAGGACATGTTAATTTCTCTTATATAAAGAATATGAAATCACTTGGTTTAATTCTGGTTTAAACTCAAATAATTTTGATAAAAGTAAAATATGTGCTGAAGTTAAAATTACTAAAAAGACATGTTTTTCAGTTAATAGAGAAACTGAATTATTATCTTTGATTCACACTGACTTGAGTGATTTAAAACAGACTATGACTAGAGGTGGAAAAAGATGTTATGTAACTTTTATTGATGATTTTTCTAGATTCACTAAGTTATATTTATTTAGAAATAAAGATGATGCATTTGATGCTTTCATTTCTTATAAAACTGAAGTTGAAAAATCAACTTAGTAGGAAATAAAAAAAATTAGATCTGATAGAGGTGAAAAATATGTATTTTAAATGCTTTTTGTGGAAAGAAGGAATTATTCATGAAGTAACTCCGCCTTATTCTCCTGAGTCTAATGGTGTAGCTGAGAGAAAAACTAGGGCATTGAAAGAAATGATGAACTCAATGTTAATTAGTTCTAATGCACCTGATAATTTGTGGGGTAAAGCTATTTTATCCGCATGTCATTTACAAAATAGAATTCCTCATAAAAGAACTGGCAAGACTCCTTATGAATTGTGGAAAAGTTATAAACCTAATTTGAAATATTTAAAAGTTTAGGGTTGCCTTGCTAAAGTTCTTCTTCCTGAGCCTAAAAAGAGAAAAATAGGTTCTAAAATTGCTGATTGCATGCTTATTGGATATGCTGAACATAGTGTTGCATATAGATTTCTTGTATTGAAAAGTGATGTACTTGATAGCAATACTATAATTGAGACAAAAAATGCTGAATTCGTTGAACGTATTTTCCACTAAGTGATGAAATCTTTCATGCACCTTTTGAAAGAGAAAACGAATCTACCTCTAATATTGAGGAACTGAGAGGATTAAAAGGCCTAGAAAAGAATATTTTTCTTATGAAAATGATTTTCAAACTTTTCTTGTTGGTAATGAACCATCACATTATTTTGAAGTTATACCTTCTTCTGATGCTAAATTTTGGAAAGAGCCAATAAAAATTGAACTTGATTCAATCATGAAAAATAATACATGGGTTTTAACTAATTTACCTCCTGGTGCAAAACCAATTGGTTGTAAATGGATTTTCAAAAAGAAATTTAATCCGGATGGATCGATAGGTAAATATAAAGCTCGGTTAGTAGTTATAGGATTTTTTCAAAAATAAAATATTGATTATTTTGATACATTTGCACTAGTAACAATAGTTTCTTCTATTCAAATATTAATTTCTTTGACATCAATTCATAAGCTTTTTATCCATCAAATGGATGTAAAAACAGATTTATTAAATGGAGATTTAGAAGAAGAAATTTATATGGTTCAACCTGAAGGATGTGTAATTTTTGGAAAAGAAAATAAAGTTTGTAAATTAATTAAATATCTTTATGGCCTTAAACAAGGTCCTAAACAGTGACATGAGAAATTTGATCAATTCTTAATCGAAGACAACTTTTCTTCTGTTGAGGTGGATTAATGTGTTTATACAAAAGTGGTAGACGATGATTATGTGATAATTTGCTTATATGTTGATGACATGCTTATATTTGGTACTTGTTTAAATATTGTGGAATGTACCAAATTATTTTTGTCAACTAACTTTGATATGAAAGATCTGGGTGAAGTGAATATGATATTAGGAATTAAAGTTACAAGGAGTGAAGATGGTATAATGTTGTCACAAGAACATTATGTGGAAAGACTTCTTAAGAAATTTGAATGTTGGGAGGTAACTCCTGTAGCCACTTCTTATGATGCTAATTTTAAATTGAAAAAGAATCATGGTGAACCAGTTGCCCAGTCTAAATATGCCTAAATAATTAGGAGTCTAATGTATTTGATGAATTTTATCAGGCCTGATATAGTATATGCTGTGTGTAGATTGAGTAGATATACTCATAACCCAATTAAAGAGCATTGGTCTGCATTAATGAGATTAGTGAAATATTTAAAAGGAACCATAAATTATGATATTATATATAGTGGATTTCCTTCTACTTTAAAAGGAAATTGTGATGCAAATTGGATCTCTCAGATGAGACAAAATACACTAGTGGTTATGTGTTCATGTTATAGGTGGTGGTGCAGTATCATGGAGATCAGCTAAGCAAATAATCATTGATAGATCAACTATGGAATCAGAATGTGTAGCTCTGGAGTTAGCTAGTATTGAGGCTAAATGGCTAAAAAATTTCTTAGCGAATATCCTTTTTAAAAAGGATGATCTGTTGCCTCACAACCCTTTTAAAAAAGAATGATCCGTTGCATCATAGACCTTTTAAAAAGATGATCTATTGTATAATATTCCTTTAAAAAAGGATAATCTGGTGCCTCCTGTGTATATACATTGTGAATGTCAAGCCACAATTGCTATTGTGAAAAATAAATCTTACAGTTGTAAGAGTAGACATATGAAATTGAGGCATGATGTTGTTAAGCAACTGCTGAGAGATGGAATAATTCTCATTGATTATGTGAAGTCAGAGTTGAATTCAGCCGATTCACTGACTAAACCTATGGAAAGAAAATTAATTCTTCAAACCTGAAAATAAATAGGGGTTAAGGCCAATATGATTATCAATAGAGATGGTAACCCAACCTATGTGATTGGAGATCCCATGAAGTAGGTTCATATGGGTAATAAAAAATCGATATTGACTCTATGCACTTATTGAGAGTGCTTGAACTGATACTAAAATTGAGGGATGAGTTACAAACTCTTTATAAATTCATAGTCCTTATGGATGGTGTATTTAAAGCAATGTACACTTGATGAATTCTCCTATATGAGAAGTGGAATGAGGCCATTCCTATGTGACTTTTAGCCTTATTCTCTAGAGCTCTCATAAATACCAGGCACGCGCATGGTCTATTGGCATAAAACCGCGTTGAACAATAAAATTACGGTCAAAATGTGATTGATAAAGTTTCTGGCTTACAACAAGAGTTATTCGGTTCATAGAAATATTATATTTCACCGATAATTCTCTAAGTTAAATTTTATTGGACTAAGTTTGGTTCATAGTCCAGAAGACACCAAACCAACTGCATTTTATCCATACAAATCCAGCAAGTTAAAACTCTTTTTTCTATAAATTATTTTGAAATAATGTGGAGATTGTAGGAAAAAAAGTATTTATTTCATAAATAAATTATATTTAAAAATATATTGAAAAAGCTATGTCATTAATGTGTATATGTTACTTGGAGAAATGGCAAAGTGGAAGAAACTTGGCAACATGCATGCATGTCTTTTAACACTTGTCTTGCTACTTGTCATTTTGCATGGAGATAGCTAGACAACTACATGGACACTTGTCAACTTGTTGAGCCTTTTAAATCACTATAAATAGGCAACATTCTTTGCCATAATGCAGTAACAAAACTTTCATATTTTCTTACTCTTCTATTTTCTCATTTCTTTCACTCCTTCGCTATATTATATGTTTAATTAAAAGGGCTCTATTTGAATTAGTTATATCATTTTCTAAATTAACTTGTTGGTATTTGTATTAATAATTTTGTTGATTTCTCTATACTCTGGTTAATTAGGGAAGACTTAACTTAGAATATCCTCTAATTAATCAGGGAAGTGCTTATTTAATCGTAGAGAAATATTTTACACTGCTGAAATAGTTTCTTAGAACAGTGCCTAGCACGACTCATGTATAATTAATATATCACTTAAATTAATATTGCAGTAATATTTATTTAATATTCAGTACCTTTAATTTGTCAATAAGAAATTATATTACTATTATAATGTTATTATTTTAATAGTAGTAGTATTATACGCTGTTATGTTATTATACTGCTATTATTATTATTGTTATATTAGTACTGTGTTAAAAGTTAAATAATATTGTTATTATTATTATTTTACCATTGTTCCCCAATAATATAATTAAGGAGCCGTTTGATAGGGGGAATTAGTTTTTTTAATTCATGTATTAAAATGTGAGATAAATTAATACATTGTTTGGCACCAAATAAGGAGCAATGTATAACTAATACATGGATTAGTTATACACCCTGCATGATATCATAGGGTGTATAACTAATACACCCAATTAGGTGGGATTAGTAATCCATGGATTACAATCAGTGGATAAATATGAATAAAGACAAAAATGCCTCAAATTCTTTGAAATGTTTTCTAAATATTTTTTAATTTATTCAATGTGAGTTATTTCGTCTAATTTTCAAGATGATTATATCCCTCCAAATAATTTTAGTCATAAAAAAAACTATTCCATTAACTTAAAAAATACTTACTGGTCAAAGCTCGAAAATAAATTGCGTGGTTTCATAAAGCTTTCATTTTGTAAATAGAATATATCACAAATAAAAATATTTTTTTATTAGATTTAACACTTTACAGAACACAATTTTATGTTAACAACAATTCAATTGTCTCATTCAAAAGTAACACGTACCCCCTCCAACTTAAATACACCACAAAGTGCGAAAAACAAACAAATGATGAACAAATAAAGAAAAGATAACAAAAAAAAATCTGGCAAGTGAATGATTAAATCTTAAAATTCCAAAGTAAGTTATTCCTATAGTTATATTGTTGATTTTTTTTATTTTAAAAAAAGAATAATAAAGCTTTGTAAAGTAAATATACAAAAGTATTATATGTCGAGGGTATTTTGGTAAACAAACAATATTCTTTTTTAAATATAACAATATATATTATATTCAATACATCAAATCAAATACTGTATAAAAAATAATCCCAGTATTTCTAATTTCAACACTACTAATCTCATATTACTAATTGTACCGCCTCAAAAATCTGTCTCGAGACGTCACACGGTGCTTAGGACCACAAGTGATCTCAATCTAACCCATGAACTGTCATACTGTTAAGCAAATGATTAAATACATATAAAATAACTGAGTTTACTGCGCGGAAACATAAAAATGATGGAATCTGTGAAATTACAATACTGATACAACTTTTACATTCTGATAAAGTCTGAAAAGAGGAACTGTAATTACATAACTGACTCTAACTGACGTCTATGAAGCCTCTACTATACTGACTATAGATAGCTGAGACGCGACTCCAACTACCACTAATCAATACATATGACTAAGAAAGTAAAGTATATAAATAACATCTAACTAAAGTCCCCGAAGTAGGAGGACTCATCATCTGCTGACTGAAATCTGCAACTGTCTGAATATGGTATGCGTTCTATAACTCATACCTACATTATGAGACAATGTAGCACATAGGCGTATATGTGGATAAGTACTTTGAGGATGTACTGAGTATATGGGGGTGAATGCATAAGTAAAACCTTATCTCATCATCATAATTTGTAAAACAATGCATGCTAAATGTAAATGACTCACATAAGCTGGAATATTTGAAATACTGAAATCTAAAATAATAAGAAGTAAATCATACTTTATAAATCTAGTGAATCATAACATTTAGTTCTGAAAGATGTACTAATGTTCTGTTTGTAAATCATACTGTCTAAGTGTAAAAAGGAGCCCACTTCTGAATCTGGAATCTGAAATGTGAAATCTGTAGCTAATATCTTTCTGTAAAGCATAATCTGACTAAAATTTGTGAGCCTTTACACTTAGTTTACTAAAAGCTTTTCTATTAATATTTTCTAAAATTTTTTGTCTATAGGGGAAACACTTTATCTTAAGGCTTTAGGAATCTAAAAAAAATCACGGCTTCCAAAATATATGCTTTTATCTTAAGGCTTTAAACTAAAAGACTGTTTTAAGAGTAGGGGACTTCTTTTGGGAGGTTCTTCTAACCGACATAAACCATGTGAGCATTCATGGAGTCTAACGTCTTACCCATGCTAGGGAGAGCTGTTCTACCCTTGCCATCAGAATAGAACCTTTATCTTAAGTTATCACAATCTTAGTCATCCACGTAGAAGTGGGAATAATCTTAATCCTATGGTGGCACATAGTTCTAGGGCATGAAACCTTGGTAACATACCCATATCGGTGCTAAATACTACTCCTATTCTTATGCTCAAGATCTTAGGAAATCCACTACAGAATAGCACAGGGGTCTACAAGAAAATCAATTATGCTCTTTATTTTCTTTAAATCTCAAGTCATATGAACAATGTGGATTCTTTATCTTAGCTTAGGACCAAAAGTTCAATTTTTAATCAAAAATCTGAGAATAATCTTATCATAGGGTGCACGTAGCACAAACAACCTTGAAATAACAATCTTTAATTAGGGCTTAATGACCCATGCGTCAAACTCATGTTAAAATATCATAATGTTCATGCTTGATAATGTAAACATTGATAAATTAATTCAAAATTTAGAAATTTCTGAAATATGCATGAAAATATGAACATAATCATGTAATTAAACTTCTAAATCACGGGAAATCTCATAAGCTTGTGAATAACAATAACGGGTATAAACCCTAACTTGAATTTCATGGGAAATCATATAAAATTTAGTAAAATTGGAATTAAAATAATTTTTTGGGCACAAGAACGAAAGGATTGTCCTTGTTCATAATCCCACATACTTTAATTGATGATCTTAGACGAGAAAGCTTGAATCTTGAATTCCTATGATGTTTTTGAAGATGAGTTCTTAGAGTTCTTGAATTGAAAATTATTAATTTTGAACTATCTTGGAGAATTGATGAGGAAAATTAGATTTCTTGGAGAGTAAGTTTGACCTTTAGGGTTTTCTTTTGAAAGAGAATTGATGAATAAGTTTGACTTGAATTCCTATTTGTATTCTTGAATCTTGTTTCTCGAAGAAGATAACTCAAATTGATGTTCTTGGGATTGTTCTTGAATGATCTTCCTGAACTTCTTGGAATAGAAAGCTTAATTCTTGATTGTTTTCTTGAATAGAAGGTGAAGGTGATGGAATGGATGAATCTTGAAGAGAATTGATTAGGGTTTGTTCTTGGGAGTAAAGTAGGATAATTGGGGCAAAATAATGCACCAATGACGGCTATTCATTGCTACATTACGACCTGGGTTGAGGGGGAAAAGACCCAATTGCCTCTCATTAATTTAAAGCAGAAATTCGTAACCCGTATCCCGATTTTGCTCTTCACCGCGATGCGGTACCATCGCGGCAACTTACTTCCTCACACGAAAATGGCCATAACTTTTTGCTTGGGTGCTGGATTAAGATGAAATTGGTATTGTTGGAAAGCTAATTCAATTATCTACAATTTGGTATGTCTTAAGATATAAGATTATACATAGATAAAAAGTTATATACTTTCAAATTTGACCCTTGTAGAATTAAACACTAAACTTTGAATGAATCTAATGTTCTTAGCTCCACTTGGCTCTAAGTGACTTCTATGAATATTATTCACCTAATAAGATCTCCACATACTTAGGATGAAAGTCATGGAATAATTATTCGAATTATGGATCAAGAAAACACCGATTAAACCTTCACTGCAATACGATGAAATCGTGTTAAGCTACTGGAAAATGACGAGTGCGAATTTGCACTCTGACACGATGCGGTGCATTCGCGTTGCGCCACTGGAAATTAACAATTGGGAATTTGGAACTCTCTGCGATGCGCCAATGTCGCGGAGGTCCACTGGAATTGACAATTATGAAATTTTCCTTCACCGCAACACGGTGGTTATTTTGGAACACTGTCAACTTAAAAATGCTCCAACTCCTCAACCGAGTATCGGATTTGGGCAAATTTGGTATTGATGGAAAACTTATTTAATTTCCCACACAATGGAAGGTCTAAATCTGAAAAATTCCATATGAAATAATTATTCTTCATTTTGGAAGCTATTTCTTAACATTCTAGGAACGAATTTAAGCTAGAAAAACTACGGGGTGTTACAATATCTCCCCCTTGGAAACATTCGTCCTCGAATGTGGCTAAGCTGAAAATACTGAGGAATTTGAGGATATAAGCTATCATGCACAACTAAAATAAACTGAATAACTGAATCTTAAACATAATGAGCTACTGAACTGCTCTTCTAGTGTATGAATTCTCATGAAAATAGCTATATGGTTGAGATATAAACGATAGCGTCAACTTATGAGTAACCATTACTTTAGGCTGGATCTGATTTCGTGAGAAAAAGAATGAGAGGTTTAGGACAGGAAAACTTGGGGTATTACAACATCTCCTCCCTATGGATCGTTCGTCCCCGAATGATACTGATTTGGTTGAAATCCTAGGAAAAGACTGAGATGATACGCGGGGTACTTACGAACTAAATCATGACTAAATGCTCACACCCAAATAGGGTATTTCTTCAACACTCTTTTAGGAAGTTCTAACAATATTAGGGAGTAAAGGACTCCGAGCAAGATCTGAGCAAGACATCTGAATAGGAAATTACAACATTGCCCCAAATCTATAGCATGGAACATAGACTTATGAATCATAAGTTAGGCTAGAAGTACTAGGCCTTAAGCAATGCATTTTCTTACTTAAAAACTTAGCAACACTTCCTCAAATACTCTCTTAACTATACTATCCCCTTAAATACCATAATAACTTGATTTAGCTTATAATCCTTATGAGCATCTTTCTCATATTCTCTAATACCTCTATCAATAACAACTTCTTTACACTATTAAATTATTAGGAAGACACACATAAAATATTCCCAACTAACCAAGTCAGACACAAAAAGCTTCACCTCAATAATCCTTCATTTATAGACCTACATAAAATAAGCATAAAACAATCTTCCCAAACATAACACATTCACTTTCTCCCATCTACACAAGTATTCATCATCACTATAATTTGGAAGTATGACCTTGTTACTCACTCTATAATATCCCCCTTAGCTTTAAGCCATCACTCTAAGTATGTGGAACCCTTTTCTATACTCTAAACTGAACTATACTCACTGCACTCTAGAGTCTGGAACACAAAAAGACATGTAAATAACAAACTTACTCTGAAATACTACACCTGAAAGTGTAAAACCTACTTACAATATTCCTTCCGAGGTACAACTCTATCTTTCTATAGCCCACTAGTCATCACATAATAACTTGAACACTTACTTAGAGTCTTCATGAGTATCACTACATCCAAAGTTTACACCATCTAGAGCTTTAAATTTTATTTCTATTTGCTCAATCTTCAAAGTTTCAAACTTAGATTCTAACACTTAACACGGATATCTTCAACCTTTAATAAACCATACTGCTTCCGTCATAGCCTACTAATATCACATCTCTAAACTTATATTTCTAAACCATGAAAATTAAGATCATACCAAGGTTCAACATCATCTATCCATAACCTCTTAACTTAGCTATTAAGAACATCATATACTATATAACTAGTCTCCTTTCTCTTAACAACTCAACGGTACTACTAAGCACACAGAACACGTAATAACCTCGGAAAATAATGCAACCTTATATCACCTTGGTCATACCTCTACATCATACCTGTAACATCATACTAAATTTCTAATAAATAAACCTAAGCTCTTGCATACACTGTTCAAGCCTACTAGATTACTTCCAACTAGCCGCACTAGCCAAGAAATCATTACATCCTCCTTGATGACCATCCACTGTTTAAACTTAATGTCTAGTGTTAAACATGAGTACCAACCCAACCTCATATACTATACTATTCTCACTGGGAAACTATATAATAAAGCATCAAGAAACACTAGTCCAAATAACCAATCATAATCATTTGGCCTATCTTATTTACAATCCATTAACACATCCTTCTTCTACACATCATTACTATTTTCCCTTTTATACATCTAAATTACTATCATAGCTCTATAAGTTTCAACTAACTTCTTTTTTTTAACCTCAAGAGAAGCCTAAATTAATGATACTAAACCACCAAATACTTCATTGATATCCTATACCTTTTTAAACACAATAAATTTCATCAATGAATCCTTCCGCACTTCAAGCAAACAATAGCTCACATTAACTAATAACTCCTTCTTCATCCTCCACTAAAATAACACACAAGGACATATCACTTTAACACATCTCAATAATATGCACAAGTTTACCTCTACACTTTCTACCAATCGCCATTCCCACTTTTCTTATCACTACTCTTCTATACCCATACTTCTAACTATAATAAGGTTCTAATATTCATAAATCATAACAAAAAGTTCATAACATCCCTCAAATGCACACTACGTTTAACAATCTAGGTTTATACTATCTACTTTCATGAGCACTATCTGTATGGAAAAGGGTCAATAGGCAATCTGAATACATATCTAATTCTGTCTCAGCTAGACAACTCATAAGGATGAGAATGTAACTTTCAACTTGAAAGACTTATGAAACACTAGAGAGCTCCTCTCAAGCCCTTTGTATGACTTCTGAAATTTTCGATAGTAAATCTGAGAGCATTATTTGGAGAGGAATTGGAACTTCCTGATCATGTTATCTTGTGAATATGTCATAGATAAATAAATTTGTGATAACACATGAGTAGACAGGAGTTTCTGAAGGAACAACTTTACAGCACGATCTAGAGTATAAAAAGAAGGGAAACTTTTTCTTAAATACCCTGTAGCATCTCGACGAAAAATACAGACGTCTCCATACTATTTTGCAAGACTCTACTAGACACGGCTTCACAGACACCCTAGGAAACTTGAACCTTGTGCTGTGATACCAAGTTTGTAACGCCTCAAAAATATGTCCCGAGATATCACACAGTGCTTAGGACCACAAGTAATCCCAAGCTAACCCATGACTGGTATATTTTTAAGCAATTGATTAAATAGGTATGAAATAATAGAGTTTACTATGAGAAAATATAAAAATGATGGAGTCTTTGAAATTACAATACTGATACAACTTTTTCATTCTGATAAAGTCTGAAAAGATGAACTAGAATTACATAACTGACTCTAACTGACGTCTATGAAACCTCTACTATATTGGCTATATATAGTTGGGATGCGACTCTAACTACAACTAATCAATACATATGAGTAAGAAAGTAAAGTATATAAATAACATCTAACTAAAGTCCCGAAGAAAGAGGACTCATTATTTGCTGGCTGAAATCTGCAACTGTCTAAATATGGTATATGTGCTACAACTCGTACCTACATTATGAGATAATGTAGCACATAGACATATATGTGGATCAGTACTTTGAGGATATGCTGAGTATATGGGGGTGAATGCATAAGTAAAAAATTATCTCATCATTATAATTCGTAAAATAATGCATGCTAAATATAAATGACTCACATAAGCTGAAATATCTGAAATACTAAAATCTAAAATAATAAGAAAAAAATCATACTTTATAAATATAGTGAGTCATAATATTTAGTTCTGAAAGATGTACTAATGTTCTGTGTGTAAATCATACTGTCTAAGTGCAAAAAAAAGCTCACTTCTGAATCTGAAATCTGTAGCTAATATCTTTCTGTAAAACATAATCTGACTAAAATTTGTGAGTCTTTACACTTAGTTTACTAAAAGCTTTTCTGTTAATCTTTTCTAAAATCATTAGTCTGTAGGGAAAACACTTTATGTTAAGGCTTTAGGAATCTAAAAAAAACCACAGCTTCTAAAATACATGCTTTTATCTCAAGGTTTTAAACCAATAGACTGCTTTAAGAGTAGGGGACTTCTTTTGGGAGGTTCTTCTAACCAACATAAACCATGTGAGCATTCATGGAGTCCAACGTCTTACCCACATTGGGGAGAGCTGTTCTATCATTTCCATCGGAATAGAACCTTTATCTTAAATGGTCACAATCTTAGTCATCCACATAGAAGTGGGAATAATCTTAATCCTATAGTGGAACGTGGAACGTATTTCTGGGGCATGAAACCTTGATAACATACCCATCTCGGTGCTAAATACTACTCCCATTCTTATGCTCAGGATCTTAGCAAATCCACTTCAGAATAGCAGAAGGGTCTACAAGAAAAACAATTATGCTCTTTATTTTCTTTAAATCTCAAGTCATATGAATAATGTGGATTCTTTATCTTAGCTTAGGACCAAATGTCAAATTTTTATCAAAAATCTGAGAATAATCTTATCATAGGGTGCACGTAGCACAAACAACCTTGAAATAGCAATCTTTTATTAGGGCTTAATGACCCATGCATCAAACTCACGTTAAAATATCAAAATGTTCATGCTAGATAATGTAAAATTTGATAAATTAATTCAAAATCTGAAAATTTCCTAAATATGCATGAAAATATGAAAATAATCATGTAATTAACTTCTAAATCACGGGAAATCTCATAAGCTTGTGAATAACAATAATGGGTATAAACCCTAACTTGAATTTCATGGGAAATCATATAAAAATTCAGTAAAATTGGAATTAAAATAAGTTTTTGGGCACAAGGACGAAATAATTGTCCTTGTTCATAGCCCCACATACCTTAATTGATGATCTTAGATAAGAAATCTTGAATCTTAAATTCCTATGATGCTTTTGAAGATGAGTTCTTGGAGTTCTTGAATTGGAAATTCTTAATCTTGAACTATCTTGGAGAATTGATGAGGAAAATTGAATTTCTTGGAGAGTAAGTTTGAGCTTTAGGGTTTTCTTTTGAAAAAAAATTGATGAATAAGTTTCACTTGAATTCCTATTTGTGTTCTTGAATATTGTTTCTTGAAGAAGATAACTCAAATTGATGTTCTTGGGAATGTTCTTCTTGAACTTCTTGGAATAGAAAGCTTAATTCTTGATTGTTTTCATGAATAGAAGGTGATGTAATGGATGAATCTCGAAGAGAATTGATTAAGGTTTGTTCTTGGGAGTAAAGTAGGATAATGGAGGCAAAATAATGCCCCAATGGCGGCTATTATTGCTATATTGCGACCTGAGTTGAGGGGATGGAAGACCCCATTGTCCCTCATTAATCTTAATCAGAAATTCGTAACCTGTATCCCGATTTTGCTCTTCACCGTGACGCGGTATCATCGCGGCAGCTTACTGCCTCACATAAAAATGGCTATAACTTTTTGCTCGGGTGATGGATTAAGACAAAATTGGTATCGTTGGAAAGATAATTCAATTATTTAAAATTTGGTGGGTCTTGAGATATAAGATTCTACATTGATAAAAATCTATACACTTTCAAAGTTGACCCTTGTAGAATTAAACACCAAACTTTGAATGAATATAATGTTCTTAGCTCCACTTGGATCTAAGTGAATTCTATGAATATTATTCACCTAATAAGAAATTCACTTACTTAGGATAAAAGTCATGGAAAAAATTTTCGAATGATGGATTAAGAACACGACGATTAAACCTTCACCACGACGCAGTGAATCACGTTAAGCCACGGGAAAAGGACGAGTGCGAATTTCCACTCTGGCGCGACGCGGTGCTATTGCGTTGCGCCACTGGAAATTGAAAATTGAATATTTGGACCTCTCTGCGATGTGCCAATATCACGAAGGTCTACTGGAATTGACAATTATGAAATTGTCCTTCACCGTGATGCGGTGGTTGCTCAGGTGGGACACTGTCAACTTAAAAATGCACTAACTCCTCAACCGAGTTTCGAATTTGGGAGAATTTGGTATTGATGGAAATCTTATTCAATTTCCCACATAATGGAAGGTATAAATCTGGAAAATTCCATATGAAATAATTATTCTTCTTTTTGGAAGCTATTCCTTATCATTCTAGGAACGAATTTAAGCTAGGCAAACTACGGGGTGTTACACTAATACGCCCTATTATCTTACAAAAGATCCCAAAGTGTCTAACTCATAAGTCGTACGAGTTGTTTTAAGTTTAAAAAGGGGGCAGAACAGTGGTACAATACCACTTATCATTCGGAAACAAAACAATTTCAAAAGGGTATAATGACTGAAATGCCCTTTAAATAAATGAATTTGGGAAATCTTGTCTAGAATAGGCTGCCTCATGCTGTGAGGCCTGTTGACATCTATTTTTGGCTCTCCATACTTAAAATTAGTACTTTTAGGCTTTGTGATCGTTAAAGTACACAAAATGCTGTTTTTCACACATTTTTTTTTTATAATTTTTTAACGATAATAATCATTTTTTAGGATTTTTTATTAATTTATTGTCATATTTTAACTTTGCATTATTTATTGATAATTATCCCTAATTTCGTAAATTTTAGAATTTTTATCAGTTTATTATCATATATTTGCATAGTTATCTACATACGTACATAGCATAACACTGCAATTCTTTCTTACATATTATAATTTTAAATGTTTATAGTGTAATATAGTTTTTTAGATAATTATATTTTTTATTTATTATTTATATTTTTCTGTAATTATAAATTGTCATTCATATTCTTGTATAATCCATAAACGTAAGTCGGTTCACTTATTTTTATACACAGAGCGATAAATCAAGTCAAGGTCTCGTTGCTTTTTAAAAGTTGACACTTGAGGTGACAGATTGATATTTTTGTCCATTAAATAAAAAGTCTTTGTACATAGATTAAAAGAAGATATATGTATTAATGAAGATAGTAGTAGAAGGATATTACAGTAGATATTATTACCATTTGTAGGGGGGTGCGCGGATTTAATAGGTCTAATAGATTGATTAGGTCTCTAGTGAATCTATTTTTATTTATGCGTGGATATTTTTTAAATTTTGTTTCAATATCTTTTAATAATTTACTTTTTTCGTAAGATATATTCATTAATTATTTTATCCTGTAGTAATTGCAGAGTTACAAATTTCTGTATAATAATTTATCCTATCTGTGCTATAATGTATATCTAATTCTAGATTTTCAATGTTATTTATTATCTTGTGTTGTTCTTCTCGTAGTGAGTTTTTTAAATTATATAAACTATCACATGTACTTTTATCTAAATTTTCTAAGGTTTTTTCTATCCATACTAATTTTTCTTTTAGGTTTTCCATTATTTTTCTAATTCGGTTTCTATAATTAATTTCATTATTTAGATTTTCTTGATTTTCTCTAGTTTGTCTAATATATTCTAACATTTTTTAATCTGAATAATATCCTTCTGGGTAAATTTCCTCGTATAACTGTTCTAGACAATTTGTAGTTTCAATTTCATAGTTTATTACCTCTTCTAATATTATTTTCTTAATATCTATTATTTCTATATCTTTGAGTATATATAAGATTAAAACTTTAAGATAATCTAGGTAATCTATCTTTTAAAATTGGTTTTATTATAGTGTTTTGTAGTTGTTTGTTTTAGCCTTAATAGTTTTTGCATATTTTTATTAAGAAATTTTATATCTTTATTTTCCATGTATTTATCTATATTTATTTTTATCTGTTTTTCTAGTAACTGTATTTTTATTTTTTTTATATCTTTTTCTAAAAATTTTATGTAACTTATCATCGTAAGTATTTATAAGAGTAGTTAGGTAGATATGGTATATAATTTACTCTAGTCATGTAATATTTACCAAAAGCTTTTTCTAATATGATTTTTCTTATATCTGCTACTTTTATATTTCTAAGTGCATACAAAATAAGTATTTTGAATTTATCTACCATCACATCAGATAAATTATCATTCATTTTCATAAAATTGCTTTTTTCAAAATATTTCCTTCAACCATGTACATAACAAAATATGGTCATCTTAGCTTACTATATACTAGATTATTCTTAAATAATATGTTCTTCCGTCACTATTAACATGGTAATCCGGATACTTTTTCCCTTAAACAACGCCTCTACTCTGGTTACTCCCCGCCACGGCTTCTTGCCTCATTGGTTTCACCTTTAGGATGGCATAGTACTTAGGGATATTTCTCCGTTTCCTCTTTGTTAATAAACTTCTTAACATATTATTCTTCGAATAATTCTACTATAAAGTAACTAGTATGAATTTATTTTATCATATCATGATTGTTGGGAATTATGAAATTAGCTATTCATAATCATAAATGGATATACCTGTTCAGGTAGCTTTGATATTTCTGAAGTTTGTTGCTCCATAGCTTTTTCTATTGGAATATGTTTATTTTATTAACTGAGTAAAATATTTTTTATGGAGTGGAGAGAGGAAAGTTGCTTCAACGCATGAAGGCTTGCCTTTGCAATGCCTTCTGCCTTTGTTATATATAGAACGAAAATTTACAAACTTTCTTTACACGTTTTCTAAAAACTAAAAATTTAAAACTTAAAGAAAATAAAGTCAACAAAAATGGCCTATGGCCTATCCTACTCTAAAGAAAAGTCATAAATGTAAGAAAAGTAATAATTGCTTTACATTATTGTATCATAAGAAAAATTTGTACAATAAGTCCAAATATCTTCCGTTGTCGTATCTGCTCCATTATTGCTCTTTATCTTATCTTTCCAGCTGGCATTTTGTCTTCTTGATTTTTATTCTAGATGTACCTCTGGAATAATATTATCTTCTCCATTGCACCTCGAACATTGGTGGTCTGGATATTTGTGTCCAATTATTTTACAGTATCTTGTTAGTAGTCCGTCTGAAATAAATCCTTTTTTGATTGCTCTTGCGGTAGATTGTTTTTCTGGGTTGAGTAGCGTCATTATCCATTGTCTTACATCTTCCATATCTGCTTGTCGTAGCTCTTTCGAATTTGAATATATCATTTGATGATCTCTTGAATAGTAGCTCCATATTGGGTTTCCGTTAGTATAATTATTTGCTAATTCTTGAATGATCGTAGCTAGTCCAATAAGTCGTTTATTTGCATAAAAATCTGGTATCTCAATTCTGGGTATCTCCAGTTGTTGCGTAATATCTTCTGGTATAATCATATCTCTTGTTAGTCCTATCTTTACAACTTGTATAACTAGTTTTATTTCATCATATAATATCTCTGCTGGTGCAGTATAACACTTTATATAAAATAAATTTCCTTTTGTTATTCTTTTGTAGGTAGTGAATATCTTGTAAAATTCTTCCATAGTTGTTAGCTCTTCTCCGTCTTGGGTATATATGGTATTTAGTAGTCCATAGTCAAAACAGGTTTTAACTAGGCTTGGGTTAGTTTTGGGTAGTGCAATTAATTTATTATATCCTTGTAATTTTTGCGTTATATAATTGGTATTTGGTTCCTTGATGTCTGTAGCTCTGGGGTTATGGTTTAGAAAGGTTTGTACTCTGTATATATTTTCTATGTATTTCTGGGCGGTGTAGTTGTATACTTTTTTATCTTTGTTTAGGCTATCTCGGTATGTGTTAACTTGTGGGGGTATGAATAAATGGTCTTTTTGTGTTTTTGGTGTAAATGATTTTTCAAATATTTTATTCATATTTACATTCTGGTATCTTGGTCTATTAACTCCTTTGCTTGTACCTGCAGAAGTAGATTGATAAATGTTATGGGCTTTATGGAGTGTCCCAACGTCTCCTTCTAGCTCTGGATTTTTAATGTCTTTCGATCGACATAGCTCTACACACTGCTGAGTTAGCTGATTTGTAGCTATAGACTTCAGTTTATCTTCATTAGTCTTTAGCTTTTCTATCTCATTACCCATACTGTCCACTTTCATTGAAAGCGTAGTTAGGGTGTTAAGTATTTTTTCTAGAGTATCTTCCTCTACTATTTCAGTCTGTGTAGCTTTGTCTTGATATGTAATCTGCAATAACATTTTTGTTAGTACTGATCACTTCAATTGTAAATGTGAAATTTAATATATTTAAAACTAGTCTCCAAATCTCTTTTGTTGTAACTGAATTTTGTATTTTCTTTGTTAACCACCAGCGTACCTGTGTATTATCTGTTCGTACAATAAATTTGTTATATACAATATATGGCTCAAATGCTAATAAACATTTATATAATGAACATAATTCTTTCCTATTTATTTCTCATTTTATTTCTGTCTCGTTGAATGTACCTGAGTAGTATCTACAATGATGTTCTATTTTTTCTGCTTCATATCGATATTTAAGTACTCCTCCGTAACTATATTCACTAGCATCTGCTTCTACTATATATATAAATTTTCTATTTTCATCTGGAAATTGTAATTTTGGTAATTCTCTACAAAGTAATTTTATTTTTTGAACTTGTTTTTTATCTTTTTCATCATAATTATATTCTATATCCTTTTTTAATTTTTTCTGCAGTGGTTTTAAGGTTTCTGCTAATTTTGGAATATATTCTCTTACTTGGTTTACTAATCCTAAAAATGATTGTAATTTCTTTTTTGTATCTAATTCTTCTTTCGAATTTATTATTTTTTGTACTATATGTTGTTGCATTTTTACTCCACTTTTATCTATTTGTATTCCTAAAAATTCTATCTGGTTTTTCATAATTTCAGCATTCTTTTTGCTTAGACTTATTCCCGATTTTTCTATTATATCTGTAAACTGTTCTAATAATTTTAAATGTTCTTCTTTGATTTTTGTATATAATAATATATCATCTATGTACACTATACAATTAGATAATTGTTTAAAATAATTATCCATAAAATGTTGGTATCTACCTGGTGCATTTTTATATCCAAATGGTAACACGTTCCATTCATAAAATCCTTGTGGTACCGTAAATGCGGTTAATTCTTTAGATTCTTCTTCTAGCTTTAGGTGGTAAAATCCTGATTTACAATCAAATTTGCTAAAATAATTATATCCTTGGATTTGTCTTATTTTTAATATCTTATTTGGTATCGGATAATTATATGTTATAGTTTTTGCATTTAAATTTCTATAGTCAATAACCATCCTACTTTTTCCTCTTTTTTGTTCACTATGTTTATTTACTATAAATGCTGGACTATTATGTTTACTATTACTTTTTTGTATATATTGTTTTTCTAATAATTCATCTATGTGCATTTTAAATTCTTTTAAATCATCAAAATTATATGTTAATGGTTTTTGTGTTATTATGCTATTTTTATCTATTAATTCAATTTTTATAGTAGTTTTATGTTTTTCCCATCCTTTTAATGGATCTTCACTATATAATTGTTCTAATTTTTTTTGAATTATTTCTATTTTATTTATTGAAAATGTAGTTATTTCTATTTTATTTATCGAAAATACTACTAGTTCTACTGTATCTTCAGTATTTTTTATATTTTCTAACTTTTATGTAATTTTTCACTTCCTTTTATCCAATCAGTTTTCTTTCTTATTTTATTATTAACTCTTTTTGCTTTTACTTTTTGTTTACATGGTGTTGTAAACCACCAGTCTGTTTTGGTTATTATATGTGGGTATAATTTATCTAAAAATGGCATTCCTAAAAGTATATCTTTTGATGTTAATTCATAATTATAAATTTCTTCTATTGTTAATATCTTATCCCATACTTGTATTTTTACATTCTTAGCTTTATAAGTAATTAGGCTTCCTTCATTATTAATCCTTTAACTATTATTGGTGTTTTTAATTTATCCCATTTGCTTTCTGGTAAGCAATTATATCTACATAAATTAGCTTCTGCTTCTGTATCTATCATAGGCGTATAATATCTAGTGTAATATCCTTCTACTACTATCTTCATTAATACATATATCTTCATTTCATGTTAAGGCTATTTTTAAGAATAACTTTTCTTTGTTATATGTTAAGGTTAATTGTGTATGTTCTATATTATATGGTTTTACTTGTTCTAACCATTTTATTCCTAATATTATATCTGCTTTTTGCATTTCTTCCTTTATTTCGAAATCTATTTTTATTTTTCTCACTCCTAATATTATTTCTTTTTCTGCTATATTTTTATTATTTATTAAACTTCTTGGTAGATCTGGGCATATATCATTGTCAGTTTTTATTTCTTCATTTTTTACTAGATATTTTGCTATATGATTTTCTTCTTGTCCTGTATTTAAAAGTATTAGGTATTCTTTTTCATTTATTTTTCCTGTTATGTAATATTGGTTTAAATTACTTATTGAATTTGTTTCATAACTTGTTCTTTTTGATGAGCTTGATGATTCTGGTTTTTCATTAGCTATTCTTTTTGTTGTACTTGTTCTATCATTTACTATTTCTAAATTTTCTTCTGTATCTATGTCTCTATAGGTATAGTCATTATAATCTATTGTTTTTACTATTTGTTCGAATGGGCTTTCTATTTGTATTTTGTTAATCTTATTTTTTCCTGTTATTTTATGTTTTGTTGTTAATACATATAGATTTTTGCATCTTGCTGTAAATATTTTACTTCCTGGGGTTAATTCTATTCCTGATATTTTCCAATATAATACTAATGATTTATCTATATTTCTATCTGTTACTGCTACTGAATAATTTGCACTTATTATAAATTTAAATTTTTGATATATTAGATTTCCTTTTACGGCAGTTATTATGCTCTTTTCTATAGGTTTTATAATTCTATCGTCTGCTAAATATAATTCTATTGGTGTATCTATTCCTTCCCTAAAACATGCTTTTATTAATATCTCTGTACCTCCAAGGTGTACATATTTTATTGGATCTCCTTTACTTTTTATATCATTTATTTCTTTATTAATTATTCTTTTTGTTACTAGTGGTATACTAGCTTTTCCTTTTGCATATCTGCAGTCTATTACATGTTCTTTTTGACATACTACATAATATTCATCTTTTTTCCTAATAAAAATATTTTTTACTGTTGGTATTTTAACACTTAAATCTAATTCTTTCCCTTTTATTTCATCAAATATGTTACTGTCAAATATTATTTTTTGTTCCGTTCCTTCATCATTTAAATATTCTTCCTTTGTTATTATTTTTATATCTTCTTCAGTCATTTGATTCATCTATTTCGCTATCTATTTCATTATCTGTTTCGTTTTCTGAAATTTCATATATACTATCTTCACTTTCTAATTCATAATCTATATAATCTATCTGCATATATTCTGTATTATCTATTCTTATTTCTGATATTTGTTTATTTTTTGGATTTTTAGGTAATTTACAATCTCTAGCTAAATGTCCTAACTTTCCACAATTATAACAAGTACATTCTTTTATAGATTTCTTTTTTCTATATGGTCTTTTATGTGTATAATTTTTTACATAATATCTTTTTCTTGGTTTCTTATATTTATATTTTGATTTTTTATATTTTTTATATTTCTTATGTCTTTTTCTTTTCTTATAATATCTTTCTTCGCATCCAAATTGGGGTGCTATTTTATTTTTGCAACAAGCTAAATTTCTTATTAATGTTTTTTTCATTTTTAATTCTTCTCTATATTTTTCACATAAGTTTCTATACCATTGTTGTAAATATTTTATTCTTGCTCCTAACGTATCTACTATTTTTGCTTCTTCCCAACTTTTTATTATTTTCGAACTAAATGGCTCGGGTAATTTATTAAAATACAATTTTCTTATTTCTTTACTTTCTTCTATACTATATGCTCCTTTATAATAATATTTTTTAAATGCGCAAGTATATTCATCTATATAACACATATTACATATTGCTAATTTTAACATTAAATTTCTATTCATATCTCTTTCTTCATTTTGTTCTTCTTCGATTGTTGTCGTACTACCAAATTCATCTTTTATAGCTGTTTCATATTTTTTTAATAATTCTATAGGTGTTAGTTTAGTTGTTGTCGATGATGTTCCTTCTATAGGTTTATTAGTTCTTAATACTTTTTTGCTATTTTCGGTTAAATTTGCAAACCATAGTTTTACTGATCCTATTAGTGTTTTTTCTATATATTCCGGTGCATCTGTTATATTTATATTATTATCTAATAATTGTTTTGTCATATATCCTATCCATAATTGTATTGTTTTTTCTGAATCTATTACACAGTCTAGATCTAAAAAGTTATAATTTTTATTCACTATTTGTTTTGGTATCCATTTATCATATTCATTATATTTTTTAAACTTATTCTTATAATATATGGATTTTCTTGTTTCTGTTGTTTTAGGTATTATATTTCCTTTTTCTTTTTTATCAAGAGTATTTATTTCTGTGTGGGTATTTTCTAAGTTTTCCTCATTAATTTCTTTTTGTTCTTCATTGATTTCTAAATTTTTTGTATTTGTTAATATTTCTGTATATGTTTCACTATCTTCGGACTCATAATTATCTGTCTCTTCAATATCTATATTATTTATTTCTAATTCTTCGTTTTTTATTTCTAATTTTTCCTTAAATTGATTTATCTCATTTAGTAATTTCTGTTCTCTATCTTTTTCTTCTTTTTCTTTTTGTCTTTGTTCATACAGTTCTTTTAACATTTGTAATTCTTTTTCTAATTCAGCAATTCTACTATTTTTGGTTTCTTCTATTTTTCGTATTTCTTCCGTAGTGTGTTGTCTTATTTTTTCTATTTCTTTTTTCCTATCTATCTCTTCATTTTCTTTTTCTATTCTTACCATTGCTGTTAATTTATCTTCTAATTTTAATTCTTCTTTTTCTAACATTAGATATAAATGTTCGCCTATTTTCTTATATCTTCGTCCTAGATTAGAAAATACTATTTTTATTTTTGATCCTTCGTAGTTTTCATATATTTTTTCATCTATTATAAATTCTTCTTTATTCATTTTATTGTGAATAGTTCATGTTGATATACATATTCTAAACTATTTATTTGTGATTCTAATTTTGATATTTCATCTTTTTGTGTATCTATTGAATTTTTACTAACTCCGGCAAATATATTATAATGTAGTCTTTCTATTCTTATTTTTAATTCTTTACGTTTTTCAGAGATAATTTGTTTTAGTTCTTTATATTGTTGTATTTTATTCATTTTAATTATATTTCTAATATCTTGGTGGATATCTAAATCTAATTTTATCATAATTAGGTGGTATATGTTTTATTCTTCTGGATTTTAAATGTGTTATTAATTTTGATTCAATACTAGATATTAATGTAATTAAGTAGGCTAATTTTTGTGGATTTTCTTTTGTTTTATTTAGACTTATATATTCTGAATAGTTACTAATTAAAGATTCTTTAATTTTTCTAAAAGCTTCTCTATTTTTAAATGGTCTTCGCATAATTAATTAATTATAAGTAAATTGTTTTAACTCTAACAATAACCTACGGCTGAGAAGAGTCTTAAGAAGACAAGAAAGGGTCAATTTTTATTTTTTGGTTAAACATGGGGTCACTTTTATTTATAATATAAAGAAAAAGGGGTCAATTATTGAGATGCATTTTTCAACTACCTACTGATTTTATCTCCTTTCTTTTTATCACAAAAATATACCTCCACACATATAAACACAAAATACTCAGACCACACATACACACAAAAACTATTGCTTCTCCACCATTCTTTTTCTTTCTTTTTCTCCCCTTTTTCTCTCTCTTTCTCTCACTCCCCAAAAGCCTTAAACCGCCACCGGCGAACCAACGGTGATTCGGTGGAATCCCCCTTCCTTTGCCTCACCACTTTGACAATCACCAAGAAACCATCAGTGCCACCCCTTGTCTCCCTTTCTAGCAAAACACCACCAATTTTTCCTCTTTTCGTTGTTCCTTTTTTGCGCTGCCTTGCCGAAGGTCGTGGCCGGCGAGATTCAACCGTACCACCGCTACGCGCCACCCAACACCGCTAAAATAGCTGCACCACCACAAACCACCACCTTCTCTTCCTTATCACTATTTCGGCCAACCAAGAACAAACCCATGTCAGATTCCGGCTAAACTCAATCGGAAATGATGAGCCATTGTCGGTTTATTTATCAGTTTTTCAGATCTGGGCGACAATACTATGACAATACAAAATATGACATCGCAATTTGAAGTTATTCTATTTCTTTGTTAAATTGTTGGTACGTCTCTTTTATTGAATTGCCCGTGTCATTTTGTTCTATAATCTAAATTGATATTTTTGAATTTTGTGGTGATTGATAATATTTTTCAGTAAGTGCCTCTGTTTCGTATGGTTTCGGCTTAGTTTTGAATTGTTGACTCTATTTACTAATTGTTTCTTTATTTGTATTGACATTTATTAACAATTTACTTTAATAGCTTTATGTTATTTGTGGCTTTAGTTTATTTAATTATTATATTGTAAGATTTTTTCTTTTGTTAAATTTTGTTTGCAGTTTTGATTATCCTATTTGAGTTGTATTGTGTCAATTATTGTTTTGATTAATTTATCCTTTCAAGATATGTTGTTATCGTTGGTATTAATTTGATATGACCAATGACATTATCTTTCCGTTAGATTTTTGAGGCCATTCCATTATAAAAGACGGATGTTATTTTCTCAAATTTATTATTTTATATCAAGGATCGACACTTGGACGATGAAGAAATTTTTCATCGATTTTTGAGGCCTTTGCAAACAAAGAGACGGATATTACGTATATAAATATGTAATAAAATAAATTAATTCGGGCAATGATGAAATTTTTATAATTTTCTTTAAAAATTTATCTGAGCCCGCTTTTTAACAAAAATTATACTTTTAAATACATATATGCACACATACCTTTATAATTTATTTTGTAATTAGTTATTTGTTACTAACTTTGTTATTAGAAATGTTTATACAGATTATTGGGAATACTCGTTGGGAATGGCATGCAAAGAAGACCTTAAATTTTGTGTTTGTATTTTTATATTTTTATACTTGTACAAATACTATCATAGTGAAATTTTATTTTTTGGGGCGTTGGACGGGCATATTCTTTATTTATACAAACTTCACCACGTGTATATGCAAACATAGGCCGTTAACTTTTATACAAAAAAGAATTAAATTAATTTAGATATTTAATCAAACAGAATTAAAAATACTTTCTTTTATGAATTCTTTTTCATTTTTCAAACAATTTTCTTATGTACTTTGATTGCATGTCTTTACATACTTTCACGTTCATATTTTTACAATGACATATGTAACTTATACACACTTTAAATGAAGATTATTTTAAAATGCATTCTATATTTATATTTTAAACATCGATTTTTTCCTTCATCTTTTAATAAACCTAAGTCTGGCTAGAAACCACATTTGTGGATTCTGAAGGGTGCCTAATTCCTTCCCTTTGAAATAATTTTAACCCTTACCTGGAATCTAAAATGGTTTCGCAGATTAAATAAAGTCACACTTGTTAAACAAATAAGTAGGTTTCCTATTTTTCCTTAAAAATTAGGTGGCGACTCTGTGCAAAATCAATTCTTTTTGAGTCCATAATGTCATGCTCGTTTGACCTTTGGTAAAAATCGGGTATGACAAGGTCCATTGCGCCTTGGTAGCTTCGCGGCGTCAGACTCCACGTGGGTTTCCAGCTACATGGAACTCTCTCAATCACGCGAGGTGGCTTCTTTGCAATTTCTCAAAAGTTTTACGATGGTCCTGGCACAGGGCTCATCGTGGGGGCCTCTGTCATAACCCAAATTACCATGAGTGGCACCCATACAAATCTTCCTGTGGGAGAACTAACTAAATTGAACCATTACCCTATCACTTAGTCATTATTAAGATGATATTATCATAAAATTGACATAATACAATAATTTAGGACTAATTATTATTAATGTAGAAGTCAAATAAACTACTTACTAAAATCCCCAAGACCCGAAGGTCATCGTACAAGAACTACTAACAAAGATTGTGTCTAAAGAGATATTCATAAATAAAGTAAGTAAAGAATGTTTCATTGCCCGAAAGATGGAAAAGAACAAATAAGATGACCCATGATAGCCTGGAGACGGAGTGCCAACCCTTGGATCAAGATCTGCTATCAAACTCTAGAGGTGAGATCAGGTATGAACCTCTAGAATAATTTCTGCAATCAACAAAAGAAGAGTACAGGGTAGTATCAGTACAAACTACTATTTACTGGTAGGTATCATAGGCCAACTCAATTTAATAGCATGTACACACCATAAATTAGATAACAAGTAGACAGACATCATCACATAACAAATACTCAATGCATCAACAATACAATAACAACAGGTCAAACAGTACTCATAAATAAGCCAAATAACCATCAAGAGCATCAACCATATTATAAACATCCACAGAATCAACACAAATACGTACACACATGCTATGGGACTTATTTTTGTCCAAATACTCTGGACCTGCAGGGAACAATCTATGTTCACGTACTGCACCGGCGTGGTACCCGATCCAACATAAATATAAATGTACTGGTGTGGTACCCGATCCAACATAAATATAAATGTACCGGCGTGGTACTCGATCCAAGATAAATATAAATGTACTGGTGTGGTACCCTATCCAACATAAATACAAATGTACCAGCGTGGTACACGATCCAACATAAATATAAATTTGCTGGCGTGGTACCCGATCCAACATAAACATATCCGTACCGGCGTGGTACCCAATCCAACATAAATATAAATGTACCGGCATGGTACCCGATCCAACATAAATTTAAACGTACCGGCGTGGTACCCAATCCAACATAAATATAAACAAGTATTATCAATATCAATTTACACAACCTCACAACATACAACACAATGTACCAAGTTTACAAGTACACTTAAAGTCATAAGAGAGTTCCATCAAGTAAAATTTTAATAATCATTTATACACGCATCAACAGTCCAAACATCAACAATTTCAAGCATATTTGAATACCAATTAACAAGTATATAATTTAGGAGCTTACACAAAATTAAATTGAGTCTAAACTCCAATTAAACCATAACCTATCTCAACCAACGAATCCGAATGATACTAGTACACAAGTGTCCTGTCCTTCCTCATAAATTCAGAATGTTCAAAATCTGTTCAAATATACATAGCCCTCATAAGAGTATGAACTAGTATGTCAAATTTCAACTAAAATGGGTTATTATTCGGCCCCAAGTCAAGAATATTCACTCTAAAAATTCTAAACCTAAACCTCCATTATCAAAATTGTGGATATGAACATGTCTAGAGTTATTACTCAGCTTATTTATAATTTACATTATCGAGTATTGATGTCAACCGCAAGTTTAAGAACACTGTCAAGGGTCATGCATGGATTAACTGAGAGTTTAGGATTCTGCACACTTAAATTCCCTAAGAACATAACCTTGGCATTAGGATATCTAATGACTGGCTAATAATTACTTTCATCATTATTTTTTTTATTCAAATTGGCTTCAAAAAAATAAACCAGAAACCTTCAAAAAGACTGATCACAAAGATCCCTTTTTACCTTATCCAAGAGAACAACAAACATGCACGGTATTACTATATATATATATATATATATATATATATATATATATATATATATATTAGACGTATGCGTACTGTATGTTGGCCATAGTTGAAGAATAGTCTACAAGTTTAACAACAAAAACAATTGTTTTCTGGTTTTCAAGTAGAGCACAATCAATTTATAAATGATTAGGATAAAGTAACCACTATATGTATAAATTTACATCAATTTCCTCTATATCAGGTATGACTTTACTTATAGGCAATTATTATTACTGTAGTTAACACCTTACCTAAAGCTCGCCTTTTTTTTTTCTCCTTTCGTTCTTGCTTATCCTCCAAAGAATTAAACCCTATTAACCGAAAGTCCTTTCACGTAATATCTGATGGTAAAAGAATTGTGGTTTTAACCCATTAAACCATTAGTTTCACTAATCATCTAAAATACCCTAAACTTTTAATAAATACTCAAAATTTATTTCGAAAACCTCATAAACATAAATCAATTATGTATATTAACTAAAAAGTACATTCCTGACCTATTGAAAGTATTACTACACTAATTCGAGGTCATCTTGATAAAAGATTAACCATTATCGGGTTTAACTTTTTCAAATTCAATAACCCTGTTAATGACTTAAATTTCTTTCGAATATCTAAAAAAATTGGCTACTCATCCCATGAGTCACAATTCACATATACAAACTATGCGAAGGGCTAAAATATGGGAGATGAGAAAATTTTATTAACGATCGGGAGGGTCGTTACATCAGATACAAATTAAACAATCGTTCGTCCCCGAACGAGCAAACCAGAGACAAGAAGGGAAAATAAGAAATTATCAGAATCATCAAAAAGATATGGATACTTGCTACGCATGTCTGCTTCGGTCTCCCAAGTAGCCTCCTCAATAAGATCATTCTTCCATTGGACCTTCACAGACTCAATCTTCTTAGTCCACGACTTATGGACAACCATATACCTAGCTAAGACTATGCGTGCCCCTACCTCCCTAGACTCGGAAGGTTCACTCAGCATACAATAACACAAGACATATTCTTCACCCATATTATGCAACTTTCCTATACCAGCCGATAAATATAGGTGCATACTGGTGATAGGCAATGCACCAGCAGGAATAAATGCAAAGTACACAATCAATATCACAACTCATCATAACTATCCTCATCAGGACCATCACTATCGTAATCAATCTCCGGCCTTGCCGGATATCAACATATCATAAATATATCTTCTGACCTTGCTGGGTATCAACATTATCACAAAAGTATCCTCCGGCCTTTCTGGGTGTCAACATATCATCATAATAGTCATTACCAAATAAAATACACTAAAATATTCATAAAAATATTCATATCACCATAGAATATGTATCTAGTCAATACTTACCAACTACTCTCTATTAGCTAACCAACACTTATTATAATAGAATCACTAGTTCGCTAGTCATCATATAACCTCTAGTTATTAGCCTAAACATTATCCTTCACATAATCTTTATTCCTGGGATAGAAACTAACCACTATTTATTTAATAGCCAACATCTAACATCGAGTCAAGGTTTATCACTAGATCAAAACCTCCATTTATCAACCATTCATTATTATCAACTAATCATCCTATATTCGTTAATCATTACTAGACAACACATTACTATTGGTCATCAAACCACCTTTTATTAACTGACATCATTCATTATCTAACCATCTTTTACCAACTAATCCTTGCTTAGCTATTTATTAATTAACCATTTAGCAACTATTCAAATTTATTAACTAGTCACCTCTTACTACCAAAATATTTTATTATCTAGCCTCATTAACACACAACTCCTCATTTATCAAGTAATCAATATCACAAACTTAGTCATCAATACCAACTAATCTTCACCTATGCTAGATCCGACCTCACCATAAGTCATGCATTAACCATCGCTAGCTACCATGTTTCAACTAAGAAAAAATCATTAACTATTACGTTAGATTCCTAGCCATCACTAATATCCAATTAATAAAGTCGTAAGCAACATACCATAGCTTCCTTTGTCCCATACGGGGGATATGCATACAAACATATATACATTCACAAACTATAATCATATCTCTTACAATGATAAACACTTCTAAGATAATCAATCATTATCATTACAAGGCCCTTGGTCTATTAATTTATCCAGAATAGTCACAACATCATAATCACGACCTTATACCCATATACATATCCAAAACTCATATCAATAATCATATTTAGAAGCTATAGCATATCTCTAATCATCTCACATATAGGAGGTATCTCACATATTGAAGGCATAATGCAGATAGATATGTAATCTTCTATAGGATATCTTATATCGATAGGTCATACATCATGACTACGAGGAATATCACCTCTCTAGGAAAATGCATATCTAAGAGGAAATAACATCTCTATAGACCATATAACGTATCTAGGAGGAATATCATCTCTAAATGCCCAATATCACTTCCACAGGAAGTATCATAACTATAACTCATAACCCATAATCCGAGAACATCAATACGAGTTACCAAGTTACAAAGTAATCTTATTTTAAGGTTTACTAGCCTCATCTATGTCTAACGTCCGCAACTAAGTCTACAAAACTTAACAAAAGTTTAGGCTTAAGTGGGTCAGACGATCCCACTTCTAATCCTTAGTTTCCATAATTAGGCACACTATGCCCTAAATTAGGATAAGAAATCTAGTTCATCTTCTCGAAGTCAAGTAAGCCATATTCAACCCTAAGATAATTGCTTCTACTAGAAACAAGTTACTCAAGTGAACTCTACCCAACTTACGATATCAAGACTACCACACTAGTCCAATAAGGCTAAATATACAAATCACGCTTCAAATACTAAAACCACCTCCCAAACCTAGGTTTACATCATAACTACGCTACAACTAATCTAAACTAGAGAGAAAAATCAATAGGATTCAAAAGGGGTATAAACATGCCATTTTACAGATCCACAAAATTAGAGCCTACAATATATTATCCTCCACAACATTGTTAATATCCATCTAATTATCATACCTAAACCACTCAACAAGAAATATTTACCAAGCATAACTCAAGGAAAGATTAATCATGCCATTTAATAATTCATTTATTCTCCCATTCAGGATCATCCTTAATTATTTTATGAATGTAACTAAGCCATTTGATTTTGCATTGCCACTATCATAGAAATTACTATCATCTAAAAGTGTCATATACAACCAACTATGTGGGATATGTAAATGTATAATTCAGCCACAAGGTCAAGTCATTAACAATTTATCTTCTTAAAATTTTACCTAGTGCATAAATCCACAACTACAACTTATGTCTTGACAAACACTAACTCAATGTTTTTCAACGACAAACACTTCATGGTTAAGGCAAACCTCTCTTATATCACCAACACCAATTTAAGATATACAGAGTTATTCTTATTTCTACCTAACAATAGTTTTATTACGAACTTTACTTAACTCTTAATCATCTTAAGAGTGGTCCCCACACCACTAGCACATAAGCAAGGCCAAACAAAATAAATTGATTATAGTTCATTGATAGTCTCATCACCAATATCACATTCCAGATAAGTCATCAATCAAATTCTATAGGTATCTGCAACCTCTACTAGTTTTTATCACTTTTATTTAAAACTCATTATTTTGCCAAGCATTAAGAATTAGTTCACATAAGGAACTCAAAGATAATGTCACTTAGCTAGTCCTCACAAGGAATCCATTATAATTTTAATAATAGAACTCCAAAAAAATTCTAAACACAATCTCAATGATCGGGCCACACAAGGATCCCCGATAATATCAAATAATTGAACTACACAAGGATCCATCCACAACATCATTAACAAGAATCTCTCGTTACCGAAAAACACATATCACCTTAGTTTTTTATTCATGTCACTTTTCCACTATCTTTTCTTAACATCATATTCTCATATCATTCTTTCAATTCTTATACCAACAATCTCATCAGTATAATAGTACCAAAAATAAGTAAGAACCATAGAATTTCTAGTTTCACAATAACAAGAAATCAAATAATTTCATCATATTTATAAAAAAAAAACTTCATCAATTTTTATCACTTAATGACTTAAAAAAAATTAATTCACAATAATGACAAAAATCCAGCAACACAAGTTTAGCCAAATATCAAACACAAGCAATCAATAAGTTCACAACTTTCACAAGTCTTTACCTATTAACAATAACTTTTACAACTTATTAATAGATACCAATCGAAATCTCCAAGATTTTTATTCAAAATTATTAAGATACTAACTGGAATTGTCTAGATATCAATTGGATTCAATCTAATAGTCCAAGATTAGGATGGAACGATGGAGAGAAAGAAAGAAAAATGACTTCTACTTGCCTCATAGTCTTACGAAGATTAGGTATGGGGCCCTACACACTAATCTACAGAACTCTACTTGACATTGCTCTTATTAACAGATACCAATTGAAATCGCCAGATACCAATTGAATTCAAGTAATAGCTTGTAAGAAAGAAGAATTTGAATTTTCCTAGTGTCCAATAGCCTCTTGAAGAAAAGTACAGATATCTCTGTACCGTTCCGCAAGATTCTACTAGACATGTTCTTGTATGACGAGATCGACAAACCTAGGACTTTGATACCAACTTTGTCACGACCCAAATGGCCATGAGTGACACCCACACTAATCTTCCTGTGGGAGAACCATCTAAATTGAACCATTACCCTTTCACTTAGTCATTATTAAGATGATATTATCATAAAATTGACATAATACAATAATTCAGGACTAATTATTATTAATGCGGAAGTCAAATAAACTACTTACTAAAATTTCCAAGACCTGAAGGTCATTGTACAAGAACTACTAACAAAGATCATGTCTAAAAAGATATTCATAAATAAAGTAAGTAAAGAATGTTTCATTGCCCAAAAGATGGACAAGAACAAATAAGATGACCCATGCCAGCCTGGAGATGGAGTGCCAACCCTTGGATCAAGATCTGCTATCGAACTCTAGAGATGAGATCAGGTATGAGCCTCTAGAATAATTTCTGCACTCAATAAAAGAAGAGTACAGGGTAGTATCAGTACAAACCACTATGTACTAGTAGGTATCATAGGCAAACTCAATTTAATAGCATGTACACAACATAAATTAGATAACAAGTAGACAGACATTGTCACATAATAAATACTCAATGAATCAACAATACAACAATAACAGGTCAAACAGTACTCACAAATAAGCCAAATAACCATCAAGAGCATCAACCATACTGTAAACATCAACAGAATCAACATAAATACGTACACACATGCTATGGGACTTATTTTTTCCCAAATAGTCATGACCTGCAGGGAATAATCTATGTTCATGTATCGTACCAGCGTGGTACCCGATCCAACATAAATATAAATGTACCGGCATGGTACTCGATCCAACATAAATATAAACGTACCGGCATGGTACTCGATCCAACATAAATATAAACGTACCGACGTGGTACTCGATCCAACATAAATATAAACGTACCGGCATGGTACCTGATCCAACATAAATATAAACGTACCGGCGTGGTACCTGATCCAACATAAATTTAAATGTATCAGCATAGTACCCGATCCAACATATATATAAACAAGTATTATCAATATCAATTTACACAACGTCATAACATACAACAGAATGTACCAAGTTTACAAGTACACTTAAAAGTCATAAGACAATTCCATCAAGTAAAATTTCAATAATCATTTATACACGCATTAACAGTCTAAACATCAACAATTTCAAGCATATCTAAATACTAATTAACAAGTATATAATTTAGGAGCATACACATAATTAAATTAAGTCTAAAGTCCAACTAAACTATAACCTACCTCAACCAACGAATCTGAATATCACTAGTCCACAAGTGCCCTATTCTTCCTCACAAATTTAGAATGTTCAAAATCTGTTCAAATACATATAACCCTCATAAGAGTACGAACGAGCATGTCGAATTTCAACTAAAATGGGTTATTATTTGGCCCCAAGTCAAGAATATTCACTCTAAAAATTCTAAACCTAAACCCCCATAATCAAAATTGTGGCATGAACATGTCTAGAGTTATTACTCGGCTTATTTCTAATTTATATTATCGAGTATTGATGACAACCTCAAGTTTAAGAACGCTGTTAAGGGTCATGCATGAATTAACTGAGAGTTTAGGATTCTGCACACTTAAATTCCCTAAGAACATAACCTTGGCATTAGGATATCTAATGATTGGCTAATAATTACTTTCATCATTACCCATTCATTATTTTTTTATTCAAATTGGCTTCAAAACATACACCAGAAACCTTCAAAAAGACTAATCACAAAGATCACTTTTTACCTTATCCAAGAGAACAACAAGCATGCATGGTATTACTATATATATATATTTGACGTATGCGTACTGTATGTTCGCCCTAGTTGAAGAATAGTCTACAAGTTTAACAACAAAAATAATTGTTTTCTGGTTTTCAAGTAGAGCACAATCAATTTATAAATGATTAGGATAAAGTAACTACTATATGTATAAACTTACATCAATTTCCTCTATATCAGGTATGCCTTTACTTATAGGCAATTATTATTACTGTAGTTAACACCTTACCTAAAGCTCGTTGATGCAGCCATAGTTCTCGCCTTTTTTTTCTCCTTCCGTTCTTGCTTTTCCTCCAAAGAAATTAACCCTATTAACTGAAAGTCCTTTCACGTAATATCTGATGGTAAAAGGATTGTGGTTTTAACCCATTGAACCATTAGTTTCACTAATCATCTAAAATATCCTAAACTTTTAATAAATACTCAAAATTTATTTCAAAAACCTCATAAACATAAATCAATTATGTATATTAACTAAAAAGTACATTCCGGACCTATTGAAAGTATTACTACACTAATTCGAGGTCATCTTGATAAAAGATTAACCATTATCGGGTTTAACTTTTCCAAACTCAACAACCCCATTAATGACTTAAATTTCTTTTGAATACCACAAAAATTGAATAATCATCCCATGAGTCATAATTCACATATACAAACTACGCGAAGGGCTAAAATATGGGAGATGAGAAAATTTCATTAACGACCGGGAGGGTCAAGCCTCCCCACGAGGTGTATCGACCATTTCTCATGCCTAAAACTTTTTTTTAAGTTCCGTAACTCATTCCAAATATTTTCAATTGATTTAAAGGTCCATGACTTCGTTTTCATGGTTGAAATGGTATAAGGAACTATACGAATATGATGGAACTCGTAGGGTGTTACAAGTATGTTTTTCAATTCAACATTCTATACTATAAGTCTAAGACCACAAGATTTAAATGTACATACATCTTTCATCTCATATTTCTTGGTACCATATTAAAAATAGTTGTTTCAATTTATAAAATCAAGAGAAATATATTTTTTTAATTCTATACTTAGTAGTAAATAACTATATAAATGAAGAAAGAGATGGGAATTTTTTTTGGGTATTTTGTCATTCAAGAATACATATATATATATACAAGTATGGGTAGAATATAAAAGAAACAAAATAACATCTATGCAGATTTTGTACTATACTAGGAAGCTAAATATCACAACATATCTTGTGTTATACTAGGAAAATACTGCAAATATTTACAGCTAATAAGAATCTTGAGAATCTGATTTGTAATCATCCAAATGGATATTCTTGGGCTGAAGAAAATTGGGCGATGTCATCTTCAAAATTAACCTAATACTCTGCTCCATCTTTGGTCCATATGAACTTGGCCTCAGAGGTGCTTTTTGATTCTTCTTTTCAGCATGTTTTGCTGCATGTTTTACTTGATTACTTGGCTTTTGATTCATATTATCAACACCCTCCTCAAGATGTGGGAGGGGAAGGGGGAAGGAGGGAAACGATGCCCATCTTGGAGAGAATCGAATGATGTAATGGTCCGGAGAGGGCTTTGGTGAATAAATCGGCAAGTTGAGAAGCCGATGGAATAAATATAAGGGAGAAAAGGCCAGAAAGAAACTATTGTCTTATAAAGTGACAGTCAAGCTCTACGTGCTTGGTGCGTTCATGAAAGACCGGGTTGCGTGCTATGTGTATATCTATTTGGCTATCAGAGTGAACTGGTATGGGCAATGATGGAGAAATAAATCGATCTTGAAGAAGTATCATCATCCAAGTTAGTTATGCAGTAACTCTTATCATGGACTTATATCATATTCCATTGAGGATAAGGAAATAGAGGCTTATTTCTTGGATTTCTAAGAAATAGACGAGCCTCTCAAACAAATAAAAAACCCACTAACTAATCTTTGTGTGCCTCGACATGATGACCAATCGACATCATAAAAAGCAATTAGCAAAAAAGATGGATCTGAATTAAAAATAGACCTTGGCCTGGATTTACCCATAAATACCTCAAAACCCAGAGTGCCGCTATTAAGTGACCCACTCAAGGTTGCTGCATAAACTAGCTCAGGGTCAGGACTGCAAATGAAAAATCATGCCTTATTTGAGTGAGGTAATTAAACTTCCTTATTAATCACTTGTAAATTGTTGGGTTTGATAGTGGTGGTCCTGTGGAAAGAATGAGTTTGCAAGAAGGATGAAGTGGGGAAGATACCATAGGTAAGTTGGTGCAGTCAAATTCCAGCAACAATTCTGAAGCAAACTTTCTTTGACTAAGGATGAATCCATATGATTCTCGCAAAATCTCCATTCCTAAAAATAATTTATCTCTCCTAAGTCCTTAATTCTATATTCTGAATCAAGGAACAATTTTATATTTGCAAACTCATTTCAGAGCATGCATGTTTAAAGAACTAAAAATGGGCATATAGAGTGTTAGGTGGTTACCCGAATAAGGCATGAGTTCAAGAAACTCTTAGGCTGAAAACGTATTTGCCGATACGGGTATATTATTATTGTACGTTGGCGACGGCCGTGTGGCTTAGTAGATTCAGAAACTCCGACCCTTGCGGCACACTTGTGTTGGGGGCTTGGCTGCCGAGTTGATGGTAGATCCCATATAGCTCATGGGATTACAGATTGTAGGGTACACTACCTAGCGTAGAAGTAAGACAAAGAGTGTCACAAATTTTAGATGTTTTCGCAGAGTCTTTTAAAATGCCCATGTGATTTCTTACTTATGATATGTTTATAAACTGCTTTAAATTTCTCTCATATATATTGAATATACATAATTATTTTGGATTTGCTCTGCATACCAGTACATCTGTATTGACCCCTCCCCTACCTCTCAGATTCTGAGGCTCAGTCTAGGGGTCCAAATAAGTAGTAGATAATTCAGATAGTAGCTCAGATTATGCAGTGGTAAGACTTCTCTATTCCAAAAGGCCTGCCCCTTTCAGATTTTGTCATCTATTATTATTTTGGTCTACTGGGGGTCTTGTCCTAGTTTTTAGATAGTCTTCAGATTTTCATGTAGTAGAGATTTCGCAGACTGTTCTATATGTTGTTAGTGATTTTTGAATTTCATTCCTTATTGTTAAACTTAGTCCAGAGTATGACCATGTTTTCGGATCAGATTATATTTCTGCATATTCTTTTATTATGTGAATGTTGTGGATGATTACCAGATAGAGTAGGACACCTGAGCTTTCTTGGTTTGGGATGTCTGTCATGGACAGGCCCTAGTTTGGGTTGTGACAAACTTGGTATCAGAGCATAGTTCATGGTCCCAGGGTATCTATGAAATTATGTCTGGTAGAGTCTTGTTTGTGGGTATGTAGCGCACCATAGTTATAAACAAGAGGCTACCAGGCATTTAGGAATGTTTCCCCTCTTTGTAATCTAGTTCGTGCTTTGGAGTCTAATCTGTCCTCTAATTTGTGATCTCTTGCATTTCAGAAAAATAATTATGCCTCCCCATCGTACTATCGATCAGAATACATAGACAGATGAGGTCCGTCACACTCATGGGATGAGTACCCAAAATAGAGCTCAGACTCCAGAGATTGATGCTACTCTGAGAGTCCCACTTACTCAGACCAACCCACCTAGGGCACCCAAAGCTCCCCGAATAGGGACTAACCGCACTCAGACTCATGAGAGAGAGGTATCTAATGCAGAATTTAGATAGTCCATTCATATGCTTGCACAGTTGGTAGCCACAAAGACTCAACATTCAAAAGATATTGGGTCTGCATCTGTTACATCTGAGGCTACAAGAGTGGTCCAGTTCATGAGGATGAACCCGCGCAAGTTTATTGGTACTAAGGTAGAAGAGGATACACAGAAGTTTATGGATGAGATAGAGAAGATCTTTAAGGTAATTCATGTAGATGAGGTAGGGGGGTTGAGTTAGCAGCCTACCAGCTTAAGGATGTAGCGAACCAATGGTATAACGATTGGGAAGATTCAAAGAGTGAGCATGCTGATCCCACAATTTAGGATGAGTTTGGGGAAGCCTTTCTTGATCAATTCTTTCCTCTCAAGCTGAGGGAGGCTAAAGCCGAGGAGTTATGAATTTAAAGTAGGGAAAGATGAGTGTCCAGGTGTACACTCTAAAGTTCAACCAACTAGCCCGTTATGCTCCAGAGATGACTAGTAACATGAGAGCCCAAATGAGGAAATTTGCATTCGGCCTTTCAGATGACTTTGTACTTGAATATCAGGGAGAAATGTTGAACAAGGACATGGATTTTGCCAAACTATTAGTTCACATGTAGTAAGTTAAGGAGAAGGAAAAGAAGATCGCTGAATCTTGGGAAAAGGACAGACAGGCAAAGAGAGCCAAAATAGCAGACCAAAGCTACAGTCAGCAGTAGAGTGGTAATTGGGGTAACAAATGGCAAAAAAGAAAGAATTGGGGTAATGCACAGTCTGCAGCTAGTGCCTTGATGTCCAGACCCCCAGCTGAGTAGCGTACCCAGAATTTTTAGTCTAGTCAAGGGACGAGGATGCAGGGTGTTTAGTTGCAGGGAAGTATAGCTCAGACGTCTCGGTCCTATCTGTACTGTGGGAGATGTGGTAGGAATCATCCATTGAGATGTAAGTTTGGTGCTTTGGTGTGTTATTCATGTGGTCAACCAGGCCATATCCAGAGAGACTGTCTAACAGTAAGGAGTAATATTGTAGGAGCCAAGTCACAGGTGAATTCTTATACACCACCACCACCTCAGAAGGGTGCCACTTTAGCCACCAGAAATAGATGCAACCAGTTGTACGCCTTGACCAATCGCCAGGAGAAAGAGGCCTCACTAGATGTAGTTATTGATATGTTGTGAGTCTTTTCTCATGATGTTTATGTGTTACTTGATCTTGGGTCTACCTTATCCTATGTGATCCCTTTTGTGGTTGTTGGTTTTGGGTTTGAGCCGAATGTGATTGCTGAACCTTTCTCTATTTCCACTCTAGTGGGAGATTCTTTTATAGCTAGAAGGGTTATAGGGATTGTATTGTGACTGTTTGTGGCCGTGATACTGTGGCAGGCCTCATAGAACTTGAGATGGTTGAATTTGATGCCATCTTAGAAATAAACTAGCTCTATTCATGTTATGCCATACTAAATTATAGAACCAGAAGAGTCACTTTTTCTTTTCTGAATGAACCAGTCTTAGAATTGGAGAGGCATTCTTTAACACCTAGAGGAAACTTTATATCTTATCTCAGAACCCGTAAACTTATCTCAAAAGGGTGTTTGTACCATCTCATTTGGGTTAAATATTCTAATACTGAAAGTCCTTCTTTTCTATCTGTCCCGGTGGTAAATGAGTTCCCAGAAGTCTTTCTAGATAGTCTCTCAGGAATAACACCTGATAGGGAGATAGATTTTGGCATTGATTTATTGCTGGATAGCTATCCCATCTCTATTTCACCATATAGAATGGCTCCAGCAGATTTGAAAGAGCAGATAGCAGATATCCTAGATAAAGGTTTTATCCATCCTAGTGTTTCTCCCTGGGGTGCACCTGAACTCTTTGTGCGAAAGAAAGATGGTTCTCTTCTTATGTGCATAGCTTACCGCCAGTTGAATAAGGTCACGATTAAAAATAAATATCCTCTTCGTAGGATTGATTATCTTTTTGACCAGCTTCAGGGTGCTAAATGTTTTTCAAAGATAATCTTCATTCGGGATATCATCAGTTGAAGGTTAGGGAGTCAGATATTCCCAAAACAACATTTTGAACCAGATACAGTCATTATGATTCATAGTCATGTCCTTTGGGTTAACTAATTCCATGCAACCTTCATGGATCTAATGAATAGGGTCTTTCATCAGTTTCTGGATCTGTTTGTCATATTATTCATTAATGACATCTTGGTTTATTCTAAAAGTGAGGAGGACCATGCCAATCACCTCTGAATTATTCTTCAAACTCTCAAAGATCATAAGCTGTATGCAAAATTCTCCAAATGTGAATTCTGGCTAAGTGCTATTGCTTTCTTGGGGCATATTGTGTCTAGTGATGGGATTAGGGTGGATCCCCAAAAGGTTGAGGCGGTGAGAAAATTGCCTTGACCCACGACTCCAATTGACATTCGGAGCTTCTTGGGTTTGGCAGGGTATTACAGAAGATTTGTAGAAAGCTTTTCTTCCATAGCTGCTCTACTTACTAATTTAACCCAGAAAAAGGTGAAGGTTGTGTGGTTTGACTCCTGTGAGAGTAGTTTTGAGAAGTTGAAATACAAATTGACTACAACACCTGTTCTGACTCTTTCGGAAGGCACAAAGGGTTTTGTTATGTACTATGATGCATCCCGTGTGGGACTTGGGTATGTACTTATGTAGTACGGTAAGGTGGTGGCTTATGCATCCAGGCAGTTGAAGGTGCATGAGTGAAGTTATTCCACCTATGACTTGGAGTTAGCGGCTGTGGTGTTTGCACTTAAAATCTGGTAGCATTATCTTTATGCGGTGTATGTTGATATTTTCACTGACCATAAGAGTTTGTAGTATGTTTTCTCCCAGAAAGAATTGAACCTCAAGCAAAGGCACTAGATGGAAGTGCTAAAGGATTATGACATAAGCCTGCACTATCATCCAGGCAAGGCAAATATGGTATCCGACGCCCTTAACAGGTTGTCAATGGGCTGCTTTTCTCATGTTGAAGAAGGGAAAAGGGAGATGGTGAAGGATATTCACCGACTTGCAAATCTTGGAGTGCGACTCTTAGATTTCGAAGAGGGAGGGGTAGTTTTTCATGAGATAACTAAATCATTCCTTTGTACGGAAGTTAAGGAGAAGCAGATTGAAGATCCTATCTTGATGCAGATCAAGAAAGATATAGGCCAATAGAAGGTGATGTCCTTTGAAATTGGTGGTGATGGTATTTTGAGATATCAGGGTAGATTTTATGTGCTAGATGTAGATGGTCTGCAGAAGAGAATCCTTGACAAAGATCACACTTCGAGGTATGTTGTTCACCCAAGCTCTACCAAGATGTATCATGATCTGAAAACTATTTATTAGTGGAATAATATGAAGCGCGATGTGGCTAACTATGTTGCCAAGTGTTTGAACTATCAATAAGTTAGGGTAGAGGATATGAGGCCTGGTGGTACTTCCCAAGAGATTGCTTTGCCTTTATGGAAATGGGAAATGATCAATATGGATTTCATTAGGGGACTTTCGAGGTCCTGAAATCAGTATGATTCTATTTGGGTAATTATTGATCGGTTGACCAAGTCAACTCATTTTCTGCCTGTAAGGATCAACTTTTTGGGAGATGATTATGCCAAGCTATGCATTGAGGAGATAGTCCTTTTGTATGGGGCACCTGTATCCATCATATCTAACAGAGGGACACAATTCTCTTCACGGTTTTGGAGGTATTTTCAGTGGGGTTTAGGTACCCAAGTGAACCTAAGTACTGCTTTCTGATAATGCTCAAACTACACCTCTCTAATGAGAATGTAAGCAATCATTGTCAAGATAAAACCCAACTAGGTTAGGGTTGAATCCCACAGGGAATATGTTGTGAACTTAAGTCGTTTGCAATTTAATCAACTGATAGCTGGATGTTTCTTGAAATGGGGATTTTTAGATTAGCAAGTAATTGTTGGTCACTTTAGTTACAGTGTTCGTAATCAAGAGTTTATGGAAAAACCAGAATTATGTTCACTAGGGGTTCTGGTACTTGACAGATGCTAATGGTGGTTCAAGATTCTCACAGTAGGTAGGACAACATGTTATCTTTAACGAAGTTATGCCTAAATGTCTCTCGACCTACTTATGCATTTAATTACCTAATGTTCTTGGACTTACGGAATTTATATTCATGACCAGATTTTACCTCAGGTTAATCAACCTTGTTACAACGTCAATTATTAAATGGAACTTTTTAGTGCTTCCAAGTCCCTGTTAATAATTCACTTCCCACTATATTTGTTTTCTTTATCAAGCAAATCAAAGCAGGTGTTATCTATCATTTGGAACCAATAGACGATAATTAAAACCTCAGAATTATCAAGGAGTCCAACCACCTTTTGAATCTTGAAAACTCAGCACCTTATCAAGACTTAACCCTAGATCCCATAATTCAAGTTAAAGGAATTTAGCCGTTCATTATGTAATAATCGAAACAACTAGTTATATTCATGATTTGAAAGATAAACTTACCACAAGATGAATAGGAACTAGAGATTCTCAGATTAGATCACAATAGTAATCCCAAAATAATGATGATAATCTCTTCAAAATAATTGCTTGTTCAAGTCAAGAAACTAGATAGAGAAAATATCAAAATACGTGTCTCCAAAAAATGTTCCGAACTCTCAAGAAAACCCTAAACAAGACTTTAAATAGTTCAGCCTAAATAAGGAAACAAAATCACAGAGTTTAATAATTCCTCGAATCAGGTGATGACATTCATGACAACCTATCAGGAGGCTGACGACTTATCACAAATGTCGTCAGCTCCTCTTTGCTTTTGATACTCACTGCTTTAGGTGACGACAAACTGGGACGTCCTATTAACTTCTTGATGACTTATCATAAATATCGTCAAGTCTCTACCTCAGCTCTTATGTTCTGCCTTAGGCTGACGGCAATTTTGACGATCTATCAGCTCCTTGATGGCTTATCATTAAATGTCATCACAACTCTTAACTCAGGTGCATTCTCTATCTGAGGCTGATGATGAAGTTGATAACTTATCACAGAGCTGACGAATTATCAGAAATGTCGTCAGCCACACTTCTCTTCGAATTACTTCAGATTTCAACTCCGTTGCTTCCATCCTTGTTGGTTCTCTTGCATCATCACTTCTACTGCAAAATCAAACATAAAACAATCAAAAACGACAAAAGTTGCTTAGGACTTTGCAATTATTCTTTGTTAAAAGCCTCAAATGTGTTAGCATTAGCTCATACATCAACAACCTCAAATTAAAACAATTGCTTATCCTTATGCAACTCAACACAACTAAGAGAATACAAAGTATATTTGACAGTCAATTATCCATATCATCTCAAAACACTTTCACCCTCTCCAAGGTCAGTCAATTCAAGAACAATAAAGAACACTAATGTAACATACAAAAATCAATACAGGACATTAATTTAACTACATTAACCATGCATAGACCAGTATTACACTACCCGAACAAGTTAGTAACTAGCAATGTAACCAGTGTGCCCTCACAGCAAAGAAATCCCTCTCATCTCATATCAAGAATTATATATGTAACCATGGGGACAATCAAAACACTCACTCTCAGAAAAAAGTTCCAACTAATGTATGCCAAGTACCATAGGCTTGCCCTTATTTTCATTACCCAGTCGATGGTATTTAAAGTGACTAAGCCTCCTTGATACTACACTAGCTTTTAGGGATTTCACTCATTAGCCTTTTCTACTCTTCTCTTTTATTGATCACACTTATTTAGGTTGGGTGCGGTCTTTTCCACAATCACTTATTCTTTTTCACAATTTTCCTTTTTCTTGCTCTTTTCCTCTGCACCCATCTTTTTTTTATTGTTTTCTTTTATGCTACCTTTCTTCATACTCATTTTGTATCACACACCCCTATGATAGACACCCTCAACTTAGGCCATTTGCCTAATTCAAGGTGCACAGTGTCCAAAGAGGACCAGGGCCAAAACAGGTTCATTGTGATCTAAATAGGAAGGTAACAGGTGTCACAAAAGAAAATAGGCTAATCAGGCTCAAAACAAGGATCAAAGGATATTATGCACATAGGGAAGGTCATTTAGGCTAAAGTGAGCTCATATCAAAACGGCCTATGATCCTTGCCTAACCCCTATCCTTCAACCTAGGTAAGACTAACCGGGAAAGTTCTGGCTTCAGCATACAAAGGGAACTAAGTAACATCTTACACACACTTGGCACACAGGTCTATCTCAATCTACTACTCATTCAGTTCATGCAGCTATTTAGCAATGATTATTGTGTTACTATAACTAATACTATATAAAGATGCACAGTGGTCACACTTAAATGCAAGTCACACAGTTAAAGAAGTAGACTACTTGAAGAGGTGTACAAAAATCACAAAACAATTCAACTGCCTCAAGTACAAGTATTTCTCCTAGTCGGCTACAAAATTTTACAACAAGAATTTACCCTACACACTCAACTTAAAATCAAAGAAAATCTAAACTTAGGATTAGAGTATACCTGGAATAGATCAATCCGGAGGGTCATGGGTTGCCTCCAATGCAGCACCTAATTTAACATCGCGGCATGACTCAGGTATCTGGATTACTTCAGACTTTATCGAGATAGATTGTTGTGACATTTTTCATTGATTCTTTTGGACCAATATAAACTTTGACTTGTGGCCCATTTACTTTGAAGGTACTGCTGTCTTCATTTTCAAGTTCCACTACTTCAGATGAGTAGACTTGACTAACTCTAAAAGGGCCTGACCACTTAGATTTAAGCTTACCTGGGAACAGTTTGAGTCTGGAATTGAACAGAAGCACCAAGTCACCTTTTTTGAAGTCTCGTTTCTCTATCCTCCAATCATGGTATTTTTCATTTTTTCTTTATATAGGTCTGCTCATTCATATGCCCTGAGACAAAATTCATCCATCTTATTCAGTTGTCCCAGTCTCAGCTCTGCTGCCTCTTTCCAACTCAAATTTATCCTTTTGAGTGCCCATAAGGCCTTGTGCTCCAGCTCTATTGGTAAATGGCAAAATTTTCCATAGACCAGCTGAAATGTTGACATGCCAATGGGTGTTTTGAAAGAAGTTCGATATGCCCACAAGGCATCATCGAGCTTTGGAGACCAATATTTCCAACTAGCATTCACCGTTTTGGCTAGGATGGCTTTAATCTCTCAATTTGACACCTCCACTTGCCCACTAGTCTGTGGGTGATATTGAGTGGCTACTCTATGCTGTTTCACCCCATATTTTGCTAAAGTTGCTCAAAACACTTTGTTGCAAAAATGAGATCCTCCATCGCTTATAATAGTGCGTGGTACTCCAAAGTGATAGAAGATGTTCTTTTTGAGAAAAGCAACAACTCTCTTTCCTTCATTATCAGACAAGGCAACAACTTCAACCTATTTTGAGATATAGTCAACAACAACTAAAATATACTTCATCCCATACAAGCTTACAAAAGGACCCATGAAATTGATGCCCCAGACATCAAATAATTCCACTCAAGCATCTTAGTCAAAGGCATCTCATGTCTTTTGGAGATTGACCCCTGTCTCTGACGTTGGTCACATTTCAGCACAAACTGGTGGGAATCCTTGAACAATGTTGGCCAATAGTAACTGCTCTGCAACACCTTCTTAGCCGTTCAGTCACCTGCATGGTGACCTCTAACTGGGGAAGCATGACATGATTCCAATATGCATAATACATCCACTTCTGGCACGCATCTCCTTATAATATTGTCCACACATCATTGAAAAAGATACGGCTCATCCTAGAAGTAATGTGTCACATCATGCAGGAATTTCTTTCTTTGATGGAAGGAAAGATTTTCTGGGATGACCTCACTCACAACATAATTTGCAAAATCAGCATACCAAGGCAATTTCTCCATAGCAGCAGCCAAGATCTGCTCATCAGGGAAGGCATCATTTATTTCCATTTCATCACTAATTGCCTGCTCACCTTCCATTCTAAATAGATGATCTGCAACCTGGTTTTCACACCTTTTTCTATATTTGACTTCAAAGTCAAATTCTTGTAGCAGCAATACCCATCTAATCAACCTTGGTTTTTCATCCTTCTTAGCCATCAAATACCTCAAAATTGCATGGTCAGTGTGAACCACCACCTTGGTCCCAAGCAGATAAGCCCTGAATTTCTCAAAAGCATATACTACAGCCAGAAGTTCCTGCTTAGTGTCGTGTAGTTCTTTTGTTCTCCATTCAGTGCTTTGTTGTCATAATATAATAGATGAAATAGTTTGTCCTTCTTTTATCCCAATACAGCTCCAAGGGAACACCGCTTGCATCACACATGATCTCAAATGGTTTTGACCAGTCTGGTGCAACAATAATAAGGGCCTCAACCAGCTTCTTTTTAAGGCATTCAAATACCTTCAAGCAATCATCATCGAAGGAAAACTTCACTTCTTTCTCCAAAAGTTTGCAAAGTGGATTTGCAACCTTCGAGAAATCTTTTATAAACCTCTGATAGAAGCCAGCATGTCTAAGAAAACTACGCACTCCCTTCACTGAAATGGGAGGTGGTAGTTTCTCAATAACTTCCACCTTGGATTGATCAACTTCTATCCCTTTTGCTGAAATTTTGTGACCGAGAAAGACGCCCTCCTTCACCATAAAATAACATTTTTCCTAGTTAAGCACCAAATTGAATTCAACAAATCGTTCCAAGGCTATACTCAGGTTTTCCAAACCCACCTCAAATGAATATCCCACTACAGAGAAATCATCCATGAATACCTCTATGGTGTTCTCCACCATATCTGAGAATATAGACATCATGCACCACTGAAAAGTGGTGGGTGCATTGCATAGCCTAAACGGCATCCTCTTAAATACAAAGGTGCCATATAGATATGTCAATGTCGTCTTCTCTTGATATACAGGAGAAATACATATTTGGTTGTATCCAAAATAACCATCCAAAAAGCAATACCATCCCCTTCCGGCCAATCGATCAAGCATTTGGTCCATAAAGGGCATAGGGAAGTAGCCTGAGCGAAATCAATGCATTCCTTTTATTTGCAACCATAGTCATGTCCCATTTTTTGGACACGCATTAAACTTGGCTCACCCATTTGCTGTCAGAAATAGGGTAAACCACTCCTACATCCAACCACTTAATAATTTTATTCTTAACCACCTCTTAAATTGGTGGGTTAAGACGATGTTGATGCTCTATGATTGGAATACAATCTTCCTCAAGTTGTATTTTATGTGTGCAGACGCCAGGGGAAATGCCAATAATATCTACGATGTTCCATCCTATAGCTCTCTTGTGCCTCTGAAGTACTAAAATAAGTGCATTTACTTATTGCTCACCCAAATCAGCTGCAATAATAATAGGTAGTGTGTTTTTGTTACCCAAAATCATGTACTGTAAGTGCCCAACTAGGTCTTTCAATTTCAACACCGGTGGCTCCTCAATGGATGGCTTAGCTGGTAGTGTTTGTCGATTAGCAAGGTCAAGGTCTATCATTTTAGGAGCATAAAGTTATGAATCCATTCCTGACAAGGCACAAATAGTCTTTTCATACTCCTCAATGCCTTTATGATCAAAGTTCATCAGAACTACGGCTAAAGGCTCGACAACAAGTTACTCCTCTCTTGACACCTCCTATTTGTCCTCATAATACACATCAACTATTGAGAACACACTTATTTATTCCTACTGCATCATTGATTTACACACATAAAACCGTACAACTTCATCATTCATCCTAAATAAGAGCTCATTCTCTCTCAAATCAATCAACACACTTTCAGTTGCGAGAAAAGGTTGACCCAAAATTATGGGCACCTCAAAGTCCACCTTGCAATCTAGAATTATGAAATCTGCAAGGAATATAAAGCTGGCTACCTTCACCAACACATCATACAAAATGCCAATAGGCTATTTTACTGACCTATCCGCCATCACGAGTCGCATGTTAGTGGGTGTGGGATTTCCCAGACCCAACTTTCTATATACAGTCAGGGCATCAAATTAATGCTTACTCCCAGATGATAATGCCTTGGCGAATTCTATAGTCCCAATTGTATAGGGAATAATGAATGTGTATGGTTCTGGCTTCTTCTGCACCAAGGTCCTTGTAGAAATAGTGCTACAATGATGGAGATTATCCTCCAATTCGTAGCTCATTGCTCTTTTCTTACTTACAAGGTTTTTTTTGAATTTAGCATATCCTGGCATTTGTTGGAGTGCCTCCACCAATGGCATATTTATTATCTACTTCTTGAGTATTGCCATGAATTTTTTGAATTTTGTATCATCAATTTTCTTCTTTAATCATTGAGAAAAGGGAGGTGGTGGTCTTGGGATATTTTTCAAAACTGCCTTCTTTTTCTTTTCTTTCTTTTTTTCCGGAGTATCATCAAAATTATCCAGCTTCTCAGACTCCACTGGACCTTCTTCTTTCGGTTCATCATTAACTATCTCATTAACTACATGTTTGCCTACAGGAGGGCTAGGTGGGAATCTCCATACATGAGCCATCATTCCACTGATTTTGGACCGTATCACTTGGTAACGTTCTGCTCTTCCTCTGGTTAAATTCTGTGGAGAGTTGGCTCATCTGCTGCTCCAACTATTTGAATACAGTGGAGTGCGAGTTTACCAACTGACTAATAGATGATAGTTCAGTCTTCATAGTAGTCACAACAGAGTTGGTAGCTTCCACTCTCTTCAATAACTTAGCCATCATGTCCTCTATGGACATCTTTTCAGAAGTTATTGTAGTAGCCTCACAATTTCCAGGAGGGACATAGAGCCCACTCCTATCATTGTTGTTCCTCCAATTTCCCTACTCCCTATATTTATAACTAGACTTATCATAATAATTCCGTCATTAATTCCTTTAGTCATTGCCTCAAAAACCCCCTTGATTATTAATATAGTTTGCCTCTTCTTTTGCACCAGCATTAACTCTATACTGAGATCCCACAGCTTTTACCTTCTCAGTCTTACCTGATAGCAAGTGATTGGTTAGCAAGTCCATCTGTGTTTTAAGGTGAGCCATGTCTTGGTCACGCTCCTCATCTCTTCTGCGTTGTTCCGCAGTAATACCCCCAAACACAGTGGGGCTAGCTACTACAGAGTCTCTGGTATGCCATGCCCGACTCTGTTTGGTCATTCTTTTTAGCATCTCTGAAGCCTCTGGGAATGTAAGAACAATAAATGAACCACCAAAAATATTATCAACAATTGGCTTTGTCACAGAGTTAAGAGCCCTGTACAAAGTCTCCATCAAGTGTATGTTTGTCATATTGTGGTTCGGATATTGTGTCAGCTTCTTCTTGAATCTTTCCCAGGTTTCATCAAGGCTTTAATTGGGAGCTACCTTAAGTTGCTGATCTCATCCCTCAACTGTACCCTCCTGGAAGGTAGAAAGAACCTTTCTAGGAAAGCTCCTTTCAACTGCCTCCAGTTGGTTATAGAATTGGGTGTCAGCTCATTTAGCCATAAATTTGCCTCCCCATACAGAGACAATGTAAACAATCTAAACCGGATAGCATTCTAGCCCACTCATGGGTTATCAAAAGCTTTACAGATAGTGACAAAATTCACCAGATGCAAGTTTGGGTCATCCCCAGGAAGGCCACCAAATGACCTCTTTATATTGAGGAGTTGAATCATAGTACTCATAATGTTGAATTTAGTCCCAGGTGCCAACGGTGGAGGAATGATTGAACCTGTTGCACCTGCTTTACCCACTCCATCATCATCATCATTGAGGTCATATTGGATCAGCTGGTACTCTTACCTTTCTTGGAATGGATGGTTCCTATTAACATTGCGTCGTACTGGTGCAGCTACTTGCTCTGCACGCCTTGGGTTACCAGGGTTTAGCAACTCCTCATCTCCTAAATCTTCATACTCAGGATTTTGATGTCGTGCTTGTTAACCAACATTTTGCACATTCACCTGAGCTCTAGCTAAGGCTGCCAATCTGTCAGCCTCTTACTGTTCTGCCATTTTTCTAATTAGTTGTGGTTTCAGATTAAGTGGTAATAATGGTTCTATGGAACTTCTGGTGCTTGGCATACACTACAAAGATCCTGCAATAAACAAAAACAACAAATAAATGTAAAACTAAAAAACTTGACTAACAATCAGTTAGCACACTCGACTTTAATTTACTACCGTATTCCCTGGCAACGGTTCCATTTTTGATAATGCTCAAACTACACCTCTCTAATGAGAATGTAAGTGATCGTTGACAATATAAAACCCAACTAGGTTGGGGTCGAATCCCACAGGGAATATGGTGTGAACTTAAGTCGTTAGCAATTTAATCAACTGATAGCTGGATGTTTCCTGAAATAGGGGTTTTTAGTTTAGCAAGTAATTGTTGGTCACTTTAGTTACAGTGTTTGTAATCAAGAGTTTATAGAAAAACCATAATTATGTTCACTAGGGGTTTTGGTACTTGAAAGATGCTAATGGTGGTTCAAGATTCTCATAGTAGGTAGGACAACAAGTTATCTTTACCGAAGTTATGCCTAAATGTCTCTCGACCTACTTATGCATTTAATTACCTAATCCTCTTGGACTTAGGGAATTTATATTCATGACTAGATTTTACCTCAGATTAATCAACCTTGTTACAACGTCAATTATTAAATGGAAGTTTTAGTGGTTCCAAGTCCCTGTTGATAATTCACTTCCCATTATATTTGATTTCTTTCTCAAGCAAATCAAAGCAGGTGTTATCTATTATTTACAACCAATAGACGATAATTAAAACCTCAGAATTATCAAGGAGTCCTACCACCTTTTGAATCTTGAACACTTAGAACCTTATCAAGACTTAACCCTAGATCCCATAATTCAAGTTAAAGGAATTTAGCTGCTCATGGTGTAATAATTGAAACAACTAGTTATATTCATGATTTGAAAGATAAACTTACCACAAGATGAATAGAAACTAGAGATTCTCAGATTAGATTATAATAGTAATCCCAAAATAATGATGATAATCTCTTCAAAATAATTGCTTGTTCAAGTCAAGAAACTAGAGAGAGAAAATGTCAAAATACGTGTCTCCAAAAGATATTCCAAACTCTCAAGAAAACCCTAAACAAGACTTTAAATAGTTCAAACTAAATAAGGAAACAAAATCACAGAGTTTAATAATCCGTCGAATTAGGTGACGACATTCGTGACAACCTATCAGGAGGCTGACGACTTATCACAAATGTCGTTAGCTCCTCTTTGCTTTTAATACTCGCTGCTTTAGGCTGACGACAAACTGTGATGTTCTATCAACTTCTTGATAACTTATCACAAATGTCGTCAAGTCTCTACCTTAGCTCTCATGTTCTGCCTTGGGATGAAGATAATTTTGACGACCTATTAGCTCCTTGATGGATTATCACAAAATATCATCATAACTCTCAACTCAGGTGCATTCTTTATCTGGGGCTGACGATGAAACTGATAACTTATCACATGGTTGACGATTTATCAAAAATGTCGTCAGCCACACTTTTTTTGAATTACTTCAGATTTTAAATCCTTTACTTCCATCCTTGTTTGTTCTCTAGCATAATAGATTCTACTATAAAATCAAGCATAAAACAATCAAAAATGACAAAAGTTTCTTAATACATTGCAATTATTCTTAGTTTAAAGCCTCAAATATGTTAGCATTATCTCACACATCACTTTCCACCCTTAGACTGATGGGCAAACTGAACGCACCATTCAGACCCTTGAGTATATGTTGAAGGCTTGTGTAATTGACTTCAAAGGTAGATGGGTAGATCACTTTCCATTAATATAGTTTGATTATAATAATGCTACCATGCAAGTATTAAGATGGCTTCGTTTGAAGGTTTGTATGGGAGAAGATGTAGATCATCAATAAGGTGGTATGAAGTAGGTGAGACTCAGTTGTTTGGGCCAGATCTTGTTTATCAGGTGATGGAGGACATGAAAATTATTAGAGAACGACTTAAAATAGCCTAGAGTAGACAAAAATCCTATGCCACTATTAGAACAAGAGACCTAGAGTATGAGGTTGGTGATTGGGTGTTTCTCAAAGTCTCTCTTTTGAAGGGAGTTATGCGATTTGGGAAGAAAGATAAGCTAAGTCCTTGCTATATAGGGCCATACTAGACTTTGAGAAGTATAGGTGGGGTTGCGTATGAGTTAGAGTTGCTAGCAAGTTTGGGTTCTGTTCATTCAGTATTTCACATATCTATGTTAAAGAAATATATTGGAGACCTTTCATTAGTGTTGCCTGTAGAGGAGATCAAAGTGACAGACTCTTTATCCTATAAAGAAGAGCTCATAGAGTCTTGGATCACCAAGTTAGGAAACTGAGGAGAAAAGAAATAACCTCGGTCAAAGTATTGTGGAAAAATTAGAAAGTTGAGGAAGCAACTTAGGAATCAGAAAATGACATGAGAGATAGATACCCAGAATTATTTGATCCGGTGAATGACAAAATGAAAGGTACAATCCTTGTCTTATTTCTTTATGGCTTTATTATACTTTAAATCGTGGTTGTTTGTGTTCTGCGTCATCATTCGGGGATGAATGATCCCAAGGGGGGATAACGTAACACCCCACAAAATTGTCAATGCATTAGCTTGTGGTAATATGCTCTTAGATTTAAAAGACTAGAATAGTGTCAAAGAGACTTAGTCTCATTTTTGGATTCCAAAATGAGTAAAGTTTAAACCATATATAATTTACCTAATTTCAACTTTTGATCATGTGGGAAATTTAATGACTTTCCGTCAATATAAGATTCACCCAAATTCGATACCCGGGCAAGAAGTTATGGCTAATTTAAGCCCTAATCATAAAACACTATAATTTTGGTGCTTGGTGCATCGTGGAGTGGGTCTATTTAGCAATTGTCAAATTTCAGTAGCCTAGCACAATTGTGGCACATCGCGCTGAAGCTACAGGTCCCAACCAATGGGACAACGCGATGGCTTCGCATTACGGTGATCCTAAGAATCCCATTCGTTAATTTCTAGTGAGCCATCGAGATTGTGGCACGTTGTGGTGGCCCATAAAATTGGGCTCCCAGTTATATTTTTATTCCGTCTAATTAAGGGTACATTAGGTATTTTCTACCCTCTTTTCAACTTAAACATGGGATTTTAATCCCAAATGACCTCATTATTGATATTTTCATCAAAAACCATCAAGAATACTCCTTAGGGTTTCAAACAAAAAAACCCAAACAACTCAAGATTCAACCGTGGATTTTTAAAGTGATTGAAGATTTGGAATTCCCAAGCCATGGGCACCAAGAATCATCCTTTAATTTCCTAAATAGAGGTACGTGGGGTTTACCCTAAAAACTACAAGGGCTTAAAACCATTAGAGCATGATTTTTAAGATTTTATGCATGAATTTCAAAAGGGTTTTGGAAACTATGTTCTAATTTACATACTCCGAACGTTTTAATGTTACTATTGTTTTGACCTTGTGGTCTTATCCCTCAAATTTATTTACATGTATATGTATATGTATGGGTTTTGAGATTTACCATTGTTTGAGAGCATAAATTATGAACTCCCTCTCTTGTATTGGATTAAACTTTATGGTTTCATTGGATACAAGTTGAAATGCACATTTTATGATTTGAAAGATGTTTTCTCAATGTCCTTGTATTTGAATATGATTTCAAATTGTTGAGAGGGTGTTTCTTCATATAACTATGTGATGTTAAAGAGAAAGAATTGCATGAGATCGAGACTTTTAACATGACCACCTTTGTTTATTGAATCATTGATAAAGAGAATTAACTGCAAAGTTTTACATGAGTTTCTTCAAAGAATTGTTGATATGGTGGTCTTAAACTTCAAGATTTGAAAACAGAGATATAAATTACTATAAATGGCTCAAAGAATGTGATTTGCAAGTCAATGGTATGACGATACCATATATGTGTCTATGCCATGACAAAGTTAAAGATTTCAAAGTATGTTTTCAGAGCATGCATGTTTAAAGAACTAAAAATAGGCATAAAAAGGGGTAGGTGGTTACCTGAATAAGGAATGAGTTCAAGAAACTCTTAGCCTGAAACCGTATTTTTCGATACGGGTATATTATTATTGTATGCTCGCGACGGCTGTGTCGCATAGTAGACTCAGAGACTCCGACCCTTGCGGCACACTTGGGTTGGGGGCTTGGCTGCCGAATTAATGGAAGATCCCATATAGCCCATGGGATTACAGATTGTAGGGTACACCACCTAGCGCAGAAGTAAGACAAAGAGTGTCACAGATTTTAGATGATTTCGCCAAGTCTTTTAAAATGCCCATGTGATTTCTTACTATATGGTATGTGTATGAACTTCTTTAAATTTCTCTCATATATATTGAATATAAATAATTATTTTGGATTTGCTCTGCGTACCAGTACATCTGTATTGACCCCCCTCCCCTACGTTTCAGGTTCTGAGGCTCAGTTTAGGGGTCCAAATAAACTGTAGATAATTCAGACAGCAGATCAGTATATGCAGTGGTGAGCCTTCTCTATTCCAGAAGGCCTGCCCCTATCAGATTTTGTCATCTATTACAGTTTTGGTCTACTGGGGGCCTTGTCCCAGTTTTTAGATAGTCTTTAGATTTTTATGTAGTAGAGATTTCGCAGACTGTTCCAGATGTTCTTAGTGATTTTTGGATTTCATTCCTCATTGTTAAACTTAGTCCAGAGTATGACCATGTTTTCGTATCAGATTATATTTTTGCAACTTCTTTTATTATGTGAATGTTGTGCATAATTACCAGATAGAGTAGGACGCCTGGACCTTCTTGGTTCGGGATATCCGTCACGGCCAGGCCCTAGTTCGGGTCGTGACAGGCGATTTCTAATTCAATTCAAAACTTTCAATTAAGGTAATTTCCCCCCATGAAATCATCTTCAATTTCTTCTATTCCTTTTTTACGTTTTTTTTTCAAAAAAAATATTTCACATAATTAAAGCTATCTGAAATTTTGAGTGTTTCTTCGATTATACTTTTTTAGGCTTCATTTTTTGAATTACCATTATGAATAGAGATTCTAGCCCTTCTTTTAGTATTGGGTTTTCTCAATTAGAAAGTATCAAAGAATCTCAACAACTTGTAAACTTCGTTCCTAGAAATTTTGACTATGAATTTGTTGGTTTTGATGAAAATAGATCAAAACATAAAAAAAATCCCCAAACTATGAAAAAATTACGAAAAAATCATGCTAAGAAGGACAAGAAAAAAGAAAGTGGTTCTAAGAAAAGAGGACCCAACAGTTCTGCAAGTAAAGCTCCCGCCAAGAGAAGAAGAATTGTCGAAGCAATTTGTAGAGATGAGCTTCCTAAGGTAATTGCATGTTCAGATCTGTTGAATATTAGTCCGAGATACATATATTGACTTGGACGATACATTTAGAAATTCATTGTTTATCTGGTTCTTTGTTGCTAATTTTATATGTGTCTTGTGTTTTCTTTTTATAATGAAATTAATATAACAAAAGATACAGGTTCATAAGTACATAGATACATGTTATGTTGACTTGTATCTATGAGTTATTGTTAATGTTTTGATATGTATATATTGTTGTTTAAATTTTACTGAAATTCTTATTATAAGAGATACAAGTTATAACTTAATAGATACATGTTGTGTTAATTTATATCTGTGACTTACTGTTAATGTCTTGAAATGTAACCAGTGTTGTTTAATTGTTATTGAAATTCGTATTACACAAGTTTATAACTACATAAATACATCTTGTATTAACTTGTATCTAAAGTATGATGTTCTTATAGTTTTTGTATATATTGTACTGTCTAAATACAAATTTGTTGCATCTCAACTAATTTTATCATTATTGCTTTTTTATAATTTTAGGAATTGACTTACATTATAAAGGAAATTCCAACTCATCCTCTTAGATTTGTAAGTTCATGCAATTTAAGATTTAAGGATGAAATTAAAGAAGTTGTCGGCCAAGAAGTTTTTAACTTATTTGAGAAGACTATTTTTGATGTTATCTCGACATACCTCTTTCCAATTATATTGGACAAATAACAAAATATCTTTTTATACTCGAGATCAAGCAACCAAATCAAGAAGAGATACATGTGTTTGTCAAAAGGCCAGATTCTTAGATTTTCCATCTCTGAATTTTCTTTGATAACTGGCTTAAACTGTTTTGGTAATGTTGATGATTTCAAATATGATGATTCTTCTCCGAGTTGGCTTATGTGAAGGCATTTTCCTCAATTAACAAATGGGGTTGATAAGGAGGCATTAGTGGAACGTTTTCTGAAGGGAAATTTTAAAAACAAAGAGGATTCCCTTCAGATGGCAATCCTATGCTTCATCCATACATTCATTTACTCATAGATGAATGCTTCTCCCGTTCCATTTTCTGATTTCAAAATGGTTGAAGATAAAATATATTAATTCTTTCCTTGGGGTAAATTTTATTTCTATAGGTTGATGGCCTCACTTAGGAAAGAATTTTTTATGGAGAAGCAGCTTTATAGGTTGGGTGGAATCCCTCAGGTTCTTAATGTGTGGATGTTTGAACTATTTTCAAATGTTGATACCAAAGTTGATGTGAAAGAGGGTAATAACATACCTCGTGTATTGAATTGGAGGGTTGTTGCGGTCCGGCCTCAGTATAATTAGTTTATGATCAGAATATTTATCAAGGTATGATACTAATTGAATTTTTTTCATATATTTCATTATATTATTTTTAGTTGTTATCGTAATCATTTTTACTGTATAAAATTTTGGTACATAGTGTTCATATTCCAACATTGTTCCTATGGCCGAGGAGTTGGATAAACTTGATTTTCTGACAATTAGTTTTCCATCTGATCACCCTGGCACATCTTCGATGCCATCATCAACTGGAAATCCTGACAAGAGGAGTTAATAAGTCAATTTACCCCAAGTTTTCAAAGATCATGACAGTTTTGATGACTTTAGTATGACACATCAACAATTTTTTATGAAAGAATCGATACACGTATCTGGTACAGTATCTGCTTCTCTGTCAAAGAGTAGAAAAGATGTTCCTGTAGGACGAAGATCAAAAAGTAAAGAACAAAGTCAGAGTTGGGCCTCAAAAGAAAAATAGGCGACAGGTATTTCTATATCAACATCTGTTATAGTCTTTTCATAATGAAAATGTTTCTATATCGTGCTCTTTTTCATACTTAACAAAATAATGGTGAATCGAACAAATGCAGAACAAAGAGTAAATAGGTTGATGACTATACATTCACAAATAGGAAGGAGCTTTTGGTTAAAGTTGACTTAGATTCATTAGAGTCCAACATAAAGACATATGTGAAGACATACGTAAGGATCTATATTTTAAAGTCGTATAAATTTTTCGTTAGTATACATTTTAACTAACCAACTATGCATATTTATTAGATTGATATAAAATTGAATGATTTGGAGCGTGCGATGAATGACAGATTCTTTGAAGTTTTGATGTCATTGTAGTCGAAAAATAAAAATGTGGAGAAGGTAACATAATTTAAAACAACACACAGTTAATCAATACTATATTGAATTAATTCTTGCTGCTCATCCATACATTGTAGGAAAATGTTGCAAAACAAAGCCCCAAAGTGGGTCAATCTTCAGAAGATGTTGCTGTTTTTGAAGGTTATAGTAATCCCATCAGTCCACATTTTATCTGGGAAAAAATAGAGGAAATGAAGGTGGCCTTGGATACATATTTACTATTTTATATATCATACACTGTTTATATATCTCAGTGTTTACTGACTTTGCATGAGTATTAATTATATTGTTTTTTATTTTTTAAACTAATATTGTATTGAATAATCTTTTTCGTTGATAAAAAATCTGCAGGAAAACATTGTACAGTAGATTCGGCAAGATGGTGAGCCTTCAGATGACGTTGTTCATATTATGGTACCAACTAGTGCAGACAGTCCAGTGAAAGAAATGGATAAATCAGTTGAAATGAAGGAGGATAAATTCAATCAAGTACCATCACCTTTCAAAAGGTGTGAACAACAAGACAAGGTAATTAACATTCATTATGTGTTTTCTAATTAATATGACCTTTGTTTCATGTTTGAAACGATAAAATGTTAACTAAGACATACATGTAATAGGTTTATGCTTGTCATAATTTATTCAATGAGAGATACATTTTTTACTTTTTATATCTAATTTAACATTTATGTATCTAGTACAGTTAAATCAATTTAGTAGTAAGAATCTAATACAATTAAAAAAATAATGACAGTTCTTAAATATATATCTCATGATTTAAAATGAAATATAATGTTACTGTTTCAAATTATATTTACGATGCTGAAATTGAAAAATAAAGTGAGATTGTGGTTGAAGAAATAAAACCAATAGATAAGATTTTTCCAGTTTGAGAGCTTGATATGACATTGACAATTTACAAGCCTCCACCCAAAACTCCTGATGAGCATATGATTAGTGACACCGCAATTTTATCTGCCTTTCCTACACCAAAAAGGTTATGTCAGAAGTTAAAAAGACACTTGAGAAATGGAATAGGAAGCCGTCAATGATTTACCATTCACCTTTCTTGACCCATTTTGGATCAAGTTCAAAAGGAAAGAAAAAATTTCCTTTTACAAAGAGAAAAAATATCCATTTGAAGGTTATGAAATTAATGGGGATTCACCAAATGTAGAAATGAAAGTTTTTGAAGAATGGTTTAAAGAAGGCCTTTACATGCAACACATGAAAAAGTAAGTACACAATTTTTTATTATAAATTCATTCATAATATAAAGTTGATTACTTTTTTTTGAAATATATTATACTCTTATGTTACAGGAAAGATAAGAACGATCACTATAAGGTTAAATGTTCAAATCTTGGATTTTGTCAACTAGATTTCTTAGTTGCTTTTCCAAAATCCAAGAACTGGTTCTACCTGATGTACCAACCAAACAAGTGCTGGAATGATGAGGTATTTTCATAATGGATATCCAAATTCTAATTTTGTGACATCGTGAAAGTACATTTTCATTAGTATATGATGTGCATTTTAGTTTGTATGATATCTATGATGATGTGTTACAGACTATCACATGAGATTGTTACTTTGACTGCCTAAGTTAGAATAATTGTTTAAGCTAAAGATCATGCAATGTTACCTTGTATCTGTCAAATCCTAATGATGTCCTGACAGTAAAGATATTTTTGGGATGTTTTTACCTAAATGTATTTTGTATTAGATAGATAACAACAAAACATGTATCATTCTATATGAATATGTATCTTGTTCATTTTTTTCTATTTCAGTTTCCTGTATTTTTTCTCTAATTACCTCGGATATATAAATAATTTAATTTGTATCTCTTTCAATTTTAATCATTAGAGTTGTTTGCTCTAATATGTATTCCATTTTATTGCATTTTAAACAACATGTTGATGTCATCATGTAGTACTTACAAAATAAGTACAAGAACAAGAATTTTCCAATCAACAGATACACTACAATAGATTGCTTTTTCAAAGTGTTCATCGATAAGGCACATGTGAATTACTATGAAGCTAAAGTTGGTAAGAATCTTGCAACTTAAGATGCATCTGTAAAGACTGATGAGGTTGCTGATATGGAGATGTCATTGATTAACACCATAAATGGGTTGAGTCCACATGCAGGACAACCTTGACATCTGGTTAATGAGGTCCTTATACCCATTAACTATGATGGTGCCTTTCACTAGGTATTGGCAGTTATTGGTTTAAAGGATCGATCCATTCATGTGTACGATTCAATGGCCTCTTCATGGAAAAGACTAGAAACAAGTGAGATTGAGAAGTTGGTTGTAACAATTCCGACTTACCTTTAGTACAATGATTTTTTTTAGCAAAAAGTACCAATTGATTGTACTGCACTGGCAACCTACAAGGGAAAGACCGAACGTGATCCATTTCAAGTGGAATACATATCTGAGGTAGCACAACAAGATTCTGGAAGTTTGTAAGTATTACATTTCTTTTTGGTTGGTTTCATTAGCGTATACGTGTATATTGGTGTTTTTAATTAAATTAGTAATTGTGGAATATTTGTAGCTGTCTATGCTGAGTATCTAAGTGAGGGATTGGGCATTCCATCTTTGGTTATTAATGCCCAATACCATCGTCTGAGATATGCTACTCTTTGCAAGTATGGATTTGAAAAAGCAGAGCATGACTATTTTAGTGAGAATGACAATCCACCAAGTCCAAGGAGCAAGTTCGCACCAAAAGAAACATATCGTGTTTTGCATATTCACTAGTTGTTTATTTGTTAGCTAGTTGACTATTAAAAATATTGATGATGTTAGAAACTTTGATGATGAAGGTGATTTTAGATAAACATATATTATCTTTCTTTAATGATTAAGTACTTATATTTTGTCATCCATTATAACACAATGATAAAGTATTTAAATATATATTTATGTTTCGTTATATGTTTTTCTTACACTTTTTACAGACATTGTATTAGATACATATTTTAAAATATTTTACAATTGTATGTATCTAAAATAAAGAAACATAGATTACAATATAATGGTACTAACTATCACAATATTGCATTATTGTGTATATATAACATTTTTTGTTCCTACTAATACATGCTATCTCTAACGTGCATAACAATTTATTGCAGCACTTAATAGATCTAACTGTTAAAACTATTGACATATTAGAGTTTACAAGTGATACAAATTATTTGAACTTATATCTATTATTTTATATGAGATACATCTATCAAATTGTATGCATCTATTATAAGGAAACATGTTTTACTATATAATGATAGTGACCAACAAATTATTAAATTTTTATGTATCTATAACTGTTTTTTGTTAATCGGAATACATGTTTGACTATACCCTGCATAACAAATTAAAGCAGAACTTATATGACTACATCTTAATAATGCAGACAAATTATATTTTACAATTGATACAAATTATTAAAACTTGTACCTATAAATTTATGGAAGATACATCCTATAAGAATGTGCAACTTTTCAATCACTTAATATGGCAAAATTACTAATATACAATTTAATAACATTGTCAGTTCGATATATCTTAATTTCTATATGATGTGTAACTCCAAAATACATCATAATAAATATATATAACAAATTAACAAAGGAACAAAAAATCTATTTATTTCGGTAACTGTCATTCCTAAAAAAATTAACAAAAACAACAGTAACATCAATTAAAATGTCGAATCAAACAAATAAAAAATCCAGCAACAAGCTGAGAAACATTTCAACATAATTCATTAGCCAACTACATGGTCACCCATCCTTTGAAAAAAAGTTACAAGTACGCCTGTTGTGACCTTCATAACCACATCTCCCGCAACAATTCCTACTGGATGTGATTGTTTCACTTGATTTTTTGTGCCTTTTTAAAAACATTACAAAAGAAATTAAAAAAGGACGTAGAATATAATTATTGTGAAGAAGATAAAAAACAAGTACAAAAAATAAAAATACTTTGTAAAAAACTACCTAAATTACAATTTTCAGATGAAAATAGGAATTTTACATACATAGTAGAAGCAGAAGCAAGTGAGTATAGCTATGGAGGAGTACTCAAATACAGGTATGAAAACAAAAATATAGAATAGTATTGTAGATATTATTCAGGAACATTTAATAAAATAGAAGTAAAATGGGAAATAAATAGGAAAGAATTATGTTCATTATATAAATGTTTATTAGCATTTGAACAAAACAAAACTATTCCTATTCTACACTTATCAAAAAAGTCAAAAAACTAAAAATGGCTATACAATAATTTACATCTTAAAAGTCAAAAAGTAAACCTAACTTTTCACCAAAATACAAAAATATTTTACATGTAGCTTTTTTCTTGTCTTCTTTTCTTGGTTTTTTATATTTAGATTGGGATATCTTATATTTATTATATTTCTTATGTCTTTTTCTTTTCTTGTAATATTTTTTCTTCACATTCAAATTGGGGTGCTATTTTATCTTTGCAACATGCTAAATTCTTTATTAATGTTTTTTTCATTTTTAATTCTTCCCTATATTTTTCACATATATTCCTATACCATTGTTGTAAAAATTTTATCCTTGCACCTAGAGTATCTACTATTTTTGCTTCATTCCAACTTTTTATTCATTATTATAAATACTAATGAATAAAATAGACCAATCTCAAAACATAAGGAACTAAAACAAATATTATCTAAGAAACGAAGAGAATTAAAAATAAGAAAAGAAAGACTACAGTATAATTTAATTGTTGGAGTATGTCAAAAATCAATAAAAGCACAAAAAAGAGAAATATCATATTTAGAAGCTCTAATAGATAACCTAGAATACATACATCAACATGACTTATATACAATCAAATAGATAAAATGAATAAAGAAGAATTTATAATAGATGAAAAAATATATGAAAATCACGAAGGGTTAAAAATAAGAATAGTATTTTCTAATTTAGGAAGAAGATATAAGAAAATAGGTGAACATTTATATTTAATGTTAGGAAAAAAAAGAATTAAAATTAGAAGATAAATTAACAGCTATGGTAAGAATAACAAAAGAAAATGAAGAAATAGACAGGAAAAAATAAATAGAAAAAATAAAACAACAAACTACGGATGAAATACGAAAAATAGAAGAAATAAAAAATAATAGGATTACTGAGTTAGAAAAAGAATTACAAGTACTAAAAGATCTATATGAAAAAAGACAAAGAGAAAAAGACGAAAAGGATAAAGAACAAAAACTACTAGATGAAATAAACCAATTTAAAGAAACATTACAAATAAAAATAAAGAATTAAAGACCAATGAATTAGAAATAAATACAATAGATACTGAAAAAAATAAATGATTATGATTCAGAAGATAGTGACACCTATACTGTAACACCCCAATTTTCTGAATCGGAATGCTACAGGTGCTCATGACCCCGAAGGACCATAAATAAACCCATGACTGATATCTGTACCTGTAAACTGCATAATATACGTATAAAATGCAGAAAACATGAAAAATAGGCCATAAGGTTCAACTAAATAAAGTATCTGATAAGAACAATGTCTGAAAATGGTATAACAATACCAAAAAAAAATCTGAAATTACTATCTAACATGCTATAGTCTGGAAAGCCTCTAAACTGTCTGAATAAGGAGTTAGTGGGACATGTCCCCAACTAACTCCATCTAGCAACTGAACTAAAGTAGTAAATAAAGCAATAATCATATCGTCCTCGAATGAGAAGGACTCACTGCGAACTCTGAACACTGGAATGCTACTGCTGATCTAGAGCTCGTGCCTATGAACCTATGGTGTAATATAAGAGAAAGCACCATAGTGCAAATGTGTCAGTACGTATGAATGTACTGAGTATACGAGTGAGGTAGGCTAAATGCAAAGAGTTATGTGCATGAACAATACTGGCTGATATGAACGCGAGAATACATACATGCATACGTAACTGTAACTGAACTTGTGGATACTGACTACTGAGTCTAAATACTGACAACATGAGTGTACTGATACTGAGATACTGAATATATGAACGACTAATTCTGACAATTCGAATTATGAAGAACTGGTCTGATTGACTGTGCCTAACAGTCTTGAAACTGAATACTGAGTATGTAAATCACTAATAAGTGAGGAATTGATACTGTATTACTAAATACTGAGGGACTAGTACTATGTTACTGATACAAGAATAACTGTATATGACAGTTCTGATTATAAAGAACTGGTTTGGTTGACTGTGTTTGACAGTCCTGAAGCTGAATACTGATATCATGAATTCTGATAACTGATGTGACTGATAACATGAGTTCTAAGAACTGATATAACTAATAGCATAAGTGACTGTATCTAACAGTCCATAAATTTGAAGGAACTATCTGAGTTTTGTTCTATTTCTGATTTGACTATATCTGACAGTCCTGAAATTTGAAGAACTATCTGAGTTCTTTTACTGAGATTGGGACTGAAAATGTGGGAAGTAGTTGTCTAACCGACATACCGCAATAACGCATATAACTAAGTTAGGGTCCAGTCTCTGCTCCAACTGGAGGGGTGTTAATACCGCGCCACTGGTAAGGACAGCTGCGAGTGACCCTTATCAGGCAAGTACTCAAATAAGAACGGTGGGAACCCTAAACTGACAGGTTAAGCCACCTTATCAACCCTAATCTGACAGGTTAAGATGTCTCAACCTACGCTAGCTACGTAGTTCTGGAACACAAGGATGACTGCTAAAAATCACACCCTGAACTGGCAGGTGAGTTCCCATTCTTAGGTTCACTCGGTGCTAACTTCTACTCCTATCTGAAGGATACTGAACTGAATAACTAAGCTGAACTGAATAACTGAACTGAACTAATTAGCTGAACTGATACTGATTAATTAGACTAATACTAGTGGTATTGCTTAGCGAATTTAAACTAAGTTTACTGGATTCTGATGACTGATGGAATGTACTGAGTTTCGAGGAATGGTTGAGAGTACTAAAATTACTAAGATTAACTGTGAATACTGAGATTGTTGAGGTTACTAGCACTGAGATTACTAAGATTACTGGACTACTAAACTTACTGAGATTACTGAGTTTTCCTGAGTCACGTGGCTGACTGAATTCTATAGATCATGGCTCAACTGAGAGTATCATGATAACATGACATGGCTCTAGGCACACAACTACATTTTTCGGGTACAAGTATCCCCAGGACTCGATGGAAGGAAACTGACACAACTTGACTTTCTTGAGTACATGACCATCAATAACAATCTATAATACATGAGTGAGGGATTTCATGAAGTACATGGTCATCGTAATATCTAACATGAATAGGAATGTTTATAATCAAGTCATGAATCTCATATTCTAATATCATGGGCATTTCGACAACATATACTATTCATAACAATAGCATGGTAACCATTTAAGCATAAGGGAATGCAAACATGTAACATTTAGTTCATATTGTAATAATTTGGAGATAACTTATGTGATACTTCAAAATCATGATCTTGTTCATAGCATGGAAGACATATAGACACACTATGAATACATTCCCCAATCATCATGTACATTTCATTAACACATATATTGCACAAAAATGACAAGTGAGCTCTTTGAACATAATAGACTAGCATGAAATTATCATATAGTTCACCTCTAAGTTATAATACATGATTTCTATCATTCTAGGCATTTTATCAAACACCTTACATGCACAATCTTGAGCATAGGTGTACTTAACAAATTTAGAAATCTTGAACCACCTAAATTCATGGGTTTCCAACTAACATGCTTATACATTTCATGGAAACACATTTAGATACCATCTTAAAATACAATTAACAACCATCAACATGAACATAATCACACAACAACATAAAGATCATAATTTATTATTTAAAACATGGTTCTTGAGCTCCACGGATGAAAGGGATCCGTGGATGAACACTACGGATACATTATTTCTTAATTACATGAAGATTGATGGAGACAATTGCTTGAAGTTGAATCTTATATGAAAACCCTAGCTTGTGTTCTTGAGAGGATTTTGAGAGAAAGAATATGTTTTGATGAAATAAGGACTTAATTCCGTGTTTAGGCATTATATAGGGGTGGGAAAAGAACCATTTTGCCCCAAAAATGGATTGTTTAAGTCACCTGGACTACAACATGTGTGGTGCACACTTTATCGCACACATTAGGGTGTGCGTCGCACACCTTATCGCACACATTAGGTTGTGCGTCGCACACCTTATGACATACTTTAGGTTGTGCGTCGCACACCTTACGTTAGACGATGTACTCCACTTTGGAAAGTCATAAATTCTTGGTCGGGTGTCAGATTTGAGCAAAATTTATATCGTTGGAAAGATAATTCAAAGATCTTTCATTTGATATAGAGTATGTCCTCTAATTCAATATATACAAGTAGTTATGATTGATTGAAGTTGACCCAAGTTTTGACTCTCACTAAAACTTGAACGATAGGAAAACTTTCAACTTGTACTTGAGTTAGGGTACTTCTATGATCTATATTCATGCTCAAATAGATTCCTACACTACATAATTGATTAACACACTAAATTTACATAGGATTCGAGGCTTTTGAAATGTCTACGCATATGAATGATGGATTTTCATTCTAGTCCAAAATGTGGGGTATATACAGAAATTTTAGAAAAAATAGAAGATCTAGAAATTAAAGAAAAAGAAAAAGCAATTACTAAAAAATTAGAAGAAACAAACACAGAAGTAAATACTTTTGATACAAAAGAAGACAAAAACATAATATCTAGTACATCAGAAATAAGAAAATCAAAATATAGTTACAAAAATAAGTACAACCCAAAAAATGAATATAGATGGACACCAAAATAAATAGTTAATAAAAATTACAACTTCTTAGATTTAGACTGTGTAATAGACACAAATAAGATGATACAATTATGAGTAGGATATATATCAAAATGATTACTAGATAATAGCATAGACACAACAGATACACCAATAGAACTATATTTAGCGGATGATACGATCGTAAAATCTATAGAAAAAAAGTATAATAAGTGCAAATTATTCAGTACCAATAACAGATAAAAATATAGATAAGTAATTAGTACTATATTGGAAAATATCAGGAATAGAGTTAACTCCAGGAAGTAAAATATTTACAGCAAGATGTAAAAATTTATATGTATTAACAACAAAGCAAAAAATAACTGGAAAAAATAAAATAAATAAAATACAAATAGAAAGCTCTTTTGAGCAATTTGTAAAAATAATAGATAATAATGATTATAGCTACCAAAATATAGATATAGAAGAAGATTTAGAAATCGTAAATGAAAGAATAGGAACATCAAGAAGAATATCTTATGAAAAAGCAGAACCATAAAAAATAATAGCATATGAGATAACTCCAAAACCTAACCTAACTCAATATTATATAATAGGAACAATAGATGAAAAAGAATATTTAATAATAATAAACACAGGACAGGAAGATAATTATATAATGAAATACTTAGTAAAAGCTGAAAAAATTAAAACAAATAATGATAAATTTCCAAACTTACCAAGATACCTAATAATTATTAAAAATATGACTGAGAAAGAAATTATAATAGGAGTCAGAAAGATAAAAATTGAATTTGAAGTAAAAGAAGCAATACAAAAAGCAGATATAACATTAGGAATAAAATGGTTGGAACAAGTAAAACCATACAATATAGAACATACCCAATTAACCATAACGTATAATAAAGAAAAATTGTTAATAAAACGAGCTTTAATATGAAAATATTTGTACTCATGAAGATAATAGTAGAAGGATATTATAATAGATATTATACGCCAATGATAGATACAGGAGCAGAAGTCAATTTATGTAGATATATTTGTTTACCAGAAAGTAAATGGGATAAGCTAAAAACACCAATTGTAGTTAAAGGATTTAATAATGAAGGAAGTCTAATTACATATAAAGCTAGGAATGTAAAAATAAAAATATGGGATAAAATATTAAAAACAAAAGAAATTTATAATTACAAACTAACATCAAAAGATATGCTTTTAGGAATGTCATTCTTAGATAAACTATATCCACACATAATAACTAAAACACACTGGTGGTTTACAACACTATGTTAACAAAAGGTAAGAGCAAAAAGAGTTATTAATAAAATAAGAAAGAAAACATATTGGATAAAAGAAAGTGAAAACATTACACAAAAATTAGAAAATATAAAAACTACTGAAGACACAATAGAATTAATCATATTCTCAATAAATAAGGAAGAAATGACCATATTTTCAATAGATAAGGTAGAAATAATTAAGAATATATTAAAGCAACTGTATAATGAAGATCCACTAAAAGGATGGAAAAAACATAAAGCTACTATAAAAATTGAGTTAATAAATAAGGATAGTACAATAACCCAAAAACCACTAACATATAATTTTGATGATCTAAAAGAATTTGAAATGCATATAAATGAACTATTAGAAAAACAATATATAGAAAAAAAGTAATAGCAAATACACTAGCCCAGCATTTATAGTAACTAAATATAGTGAACAAAAAATAGAAAAAAGTATAATGGTTATTGACTATAGGAATCTAAATGCAAAAACTATAACATATAATTACCCAATACCAAACAAAATACTAAAATACAACAAATACAAGGATATAATTATTTTAGTAAATTTGATTATAAATCAGGATTTTACCATTTAAAACTAGAAGAATCTAAAAAGCTAATTGCATTTACAGTGTTGCAAGGATTTTATGAATGGAATGTGTTACTATTTGGATATAAAAATGCACCAGGTAAGTATCAACATTTTATGAATAATTATTTTAAACAACTACCTAACTGTATAGTATATATAGACGATATATTACTATATTCGAAAACTAAACATGAACACCTAAAGTTATTAGAACAATTTACAAATATAATAAAAAATTCAGGAATAAGCCTAAGTGAGAAAAAGGCAGAAATAATGAAAAACCAGATAGAATTCTTAGGAATACAAATAGATAAAAACGGAGTAAAGATGCAATAAAATATAGTACAAAAAATAATAAATTCAAAAGAAGAATTAGATACAAAAAAGAAATTACAATCATTTTTAGGATTAGTAAACCAGGTAAGAGCATATTTACCAAAACTAGCAGAGAATTTAAAACCATTACAAAAAAAAATTAAAAAAGGATGTAGAATACAACTATAGTGAAGAAGATAAAAAAAAGTACAAAAAATAAAAATACTTTGTAAAAAACTACCTAAATTACATTTTCAGATGAAAATAAGAATTTTACATATATAGTAGAAGTACATGCAAGTGAGTATAGCTATGGTGGAGTACTCAAATACAGGTATGAAAACGAAAAAATAGAACATCATTGTAGATATTATTCAGGACATTTAATGAAATTGAAGTAAAATGAGAAATAAATAGGAAAGAATTATGTTCATTATATAAATGTTTATTAGCATTTGAACCATATATTGTATATAACAAATTTATTGTATGAACAAATAATACACAGGTACGATAGTGGCTAACTAAGAAAATACAAAATTCAGTTACAACAAAAGAAATACGGAGATTGGTATTAAATATATTGAACTTTACATTTACATTTGAAATAATTAATACTAACAAGAATATTATTGTAGATTACATATCAAGACAAAGCTACACAGATTGATATAATAGAAAATGATACACTAGAAGAAATACTCAAACCCTAACTACCCTTTCAATGAAAGTGGACACTATAGGCAATGAGGTAGAAAAGCTAAAGGCTAATGAAGGTAAACTGAAGTCTAAAGCTACAAGTCAGCCGCATGACTATGAAAAAGCAGAGCTATGTCGATCAGAAGACATCAAAAATCTAGAGCTAAAAGGAGATGTTGGGACACTCCATAAAACCCATAACCTTTATCAATCTACATCTGCAGGTACAAGAAAAGGATTTAGCAAACAATGATTGAATCTAAACAAAATATTTGATAAACCATTTATACCAAAAATACAAAAAGACCCTTTATTCGTACCCCCACAAACTACCATATATCTAGAAAGTCTTAACCAAGACAAAAGTCCTATAACCATATAACCAGGTCATATATAGAAAATATCCACAAGATATGAACTTATTTAAATCTTAAATCCAGAGCTATAAATATTCAAGAACCAAACACAGACTATATAACCCAAAAATTACAAGGATTCAACAATTTAATTGCAATACCAAAAACCAATCCAAACCTAGTTAGAACTTGTTTTAGTTACGGACTACTAAATACCGTATATACCCAAGATGGAAACGAATTAACAGCCATACCAGAGATATACAGAGCATTCACCATTTACAAAAAAATAACCAAAGGAAACCTATTTTTTATAAAGTTTTATACTGCACCAGCAGAGATATTATATGATGAAATTAAACTAGTTATACAGGTTGTAAAGATCAGATTAACCAGAGATATGATTATACCAGAAGATATTGGATAACAACCAGAAATACCTAAGGTAGAAATACCAAATTTCTACGCAAATAAATGAGTTATTGGGATATTTACGATTATTCAAGAGCTAGCAAATAATTATCTTAATAGAAACCCTATATGGAGCTACTATTCGCGAGACTAGCAAATGATCTATTCAAATTCAAGAGAGCTACGACAGTCAGATATGGAAGAATTCCAAAAATGGATAATGACATTACTCTATCCAGAAAGACAACCGACTGCAAGATCAATTAAAAAGGAATTTATTTTAGAAGAGCTATTAACAAGATATTACAAATTAATAGGTCATAAATATCCAGATCATTTATGTTCGAGATGTAATAGAGAAGATAATATTATCCCAGAAGTCCAATTAGAATAAAGGATAAAAATTAATCAAGGTAGGTACAAAATAAAAATAGATACAATAAACGAAGAAAAATCAACCAAGAAGATAAGGATCCAGCTGGAAGATAGACAACATGAGATAAGGAAATTGACATAAAGCAGAAAGCGACATAAAGAAGGACGGTCCAATAAAAAGATAAAGGAGAAGACAAGAAGAAAGCTACATGTAAATTATTTTTGTATTTTAGTGAAAAGTTAGGTTTACTTTTTGACTTTTAAGATGTAAATTATTGTATAGCCATTATTAGTTTTTGACTTTTTCGACAAGTGTAGAATATGAATAGTTTTAGGATTTTCATTTTGTAGATTATAAATAGAAAAGCCGTTGGCAATCTAAGGCAAGACTTTCTACACGGAAAGCAAGCCTCCTTGTACACAACCAAAATTTTCTTAAATATTCAATAAAGATATTCAGTTTTATAATCAGCTATGGAAAATCAAAGCCCAGAATCATCAAATCTACAAAAATAGGTATTTTCATTTATAATTATGAATAGCTAAATTCATAAATTTCTGACAATCATGATATAATAAAATAAGTTCATGTTAGTTACTATATAGTAGAATTATTTGAAGGATAATATGTTTTGAAGTTTATTAGCAAAGAAGAAAAAGAGAAAAATTCCCAGAACTATGCCATCCTAAAGGTGAAACCAGTAAGGCAGAGAAGCCGTGATAGGGTAGTAACCAGAGTTGAGGCGATGTTTAGGGAAGAAGTATTCAAACGTTCCATGCTAATAGTGACAGAGGAGCATAATTATCTAAGGATAATCTAGTACATAGTGATCTAAGATGATCATATTTTTTTATGTATATGATTGAAGGGAATATTTTGAAATAAGCATCATATGAAATAAAATGACTAACTACTTATCGGATGAAATGATAGATAGGGTCAAGATACTTATTTTGTATATACTTAAGGATATAGAAATAATAGATATAAGAAAAATCATATGGGAAAAGATACTTGATTTTGAAGATGAGTTACTAAATACTGAATGGATAGAACACGAGTTAGAAAATGTAGATTTTGATGGTAGATATTATTATTCAGATTGGTATTACTCAGACTAAAATGATAAATTATGAATACTTAGAATATTGGAGGAGAGATATGGAGCAAATAAGATTGGTAGAAATACTTATGAAAAAGATCTGCTTGACTACATAAAAACTAGAAATATGGAACATATAGTATACCTTAAAAGTAATATAGAAGAATTAATAAGGTTAAAACAAATAACTAAAGAATGCTATGACATAGCATTTCAACACACATGATAGAAGCAGTATCCAAGTTAATTGGTATTTATCTAACAGATATTGGTCTATATCTATATTTATATATTATGAAAAAATATAATCCAAGTACACCCCCTACCCCCCAAAAAAAATAAAAATAAAATTGGTATGGTTAAAAGTAAGAATAGTATTTTCTAATTTAGGAAGAAGATATAAGAAAATAGGTGAACATTTATATTTAATGTTAGAAAAAGAAGAATTAAAATTAGAAGATAAACTAACAGCTATGGTAAGAATAACAAAAGAAAATGAAGAAATAGACAGGAAAAAAGAAATAGAAAATATAAAACAACAAACTACGGATGAAATACGAAAAATAGAAGAAATAAAAAATAATAGGATTACTGAGTTAGAAAAAGAATTACAAATACTAAAAGATCTATATGAAAAAATACAAAGAGAAAAGGCCTTCCAGGTGGATGTTTATATTTTGGTGGTAACACAACTTCGTCCATAACTTCTCGTGGCACAATCCAGTCCTTATCGGGCATTGGAAATATCGATTCTTGATACATCTTCCTTAATGTTTAGGATAGTAAAACTCAGAGCAATAAGACTTCATATCAACTACACGCTTTCTTTTTAGAACTGCAATCGCGTGTTCACAAGTTATCTCGTCCAATTGGAATCTCCCACAACTGCAAGTCCTTCTATCAAGACATACAATGTACTTACTTCCGTCATCGTAAACCGAATACACATATGTTGATGAATCACTAACCTACAATATTAATTGTAATATGTTAATACACACACACACACACATATATATATATCGATCTTTTGTATAATATTTTTATATCACTTCAAACAAAATAATTGATGCATTTACTGTAACATTTTTCAAAACAAGATTATAAAACAAATAGCCTCTTCTACCATCAATCAAATATTATATAGTATGTCAAACAAAAATAAACATCTAAACTAACCTTAAGCCTTGAAGATTCTGAAGTATTTAGCTGAAGAATTCCTTCGAATCTACTACCAAGTGACGTGTTTGTATAAGATGCTCTTTCTCTATTCTTGCAGTTCCACTTTCCAAATAATTTTCTAGCCTGCTCTAGAAATTCGATTATCGGCAACTCACGTGCTAACTTCAGTTTACCATTTATACACTCTGCTATATTTGAAGTCATCGTCCTACCTCTGTTAACAGGTGCATACACGTGTGCCCACATTTCAAATCCTGCATTCTCAAGATAAGACTTTATCCTCTGATTAATCTTCCCAACTTGATTAAAAAAATCAAAATCATCTTTACGGTATGCCTTGTCCATAGCTTAGTAAATATCGCTAAGTCTATCTTTACTCTTCCTAAAGTTTGAGCAAAAATTCTTCCACAAATGCCAAATGTAGGCAAGATGTGACACATTCAGATATACAATGTCGACAACCTTTATTATTCTTTCATGACGATCGGACACACCACACATACAGTTGCGCTCTCCAAAAGCAATTCTGAAATTTTTGAAAAACCAAGTCCATGAATTGTCATTTTCACTATCAACCACACCATACGCTATCGGAAGAAGGCGTCCTACAATTTTGATAATAAAAAAACTCACGACACTGATACAAGTACACAATTTATCAAACAAAAAAAATATAAGAGATAAAAAAGATTATTATCTGAATAACATCATAGAATAACTATATGTAAAAGTAAAATTTAATTACCTACTCCATCAAGCATGCTTGTGGAAACAAATGTACCTTTATATGCTCTACTCAAATGCGCACCATCAACAACAACTACAGTCCTGTAATACTCGAATCCAATCTTCAAAGGTTGCAACGCAATGAAAAAATACATGAATTTATTATCCTCTGCTTTATGCATTCTAATATGTGAACCAGGATATACAGAATTTAACATGTATGCATATCTAACCATTTGTCGATAACCATCCACATGTTTCTCCCTTATCATCTCAATCACACGTTCTTTAGCCCTCCAAGTCTTCTGATAGTTAATGTCTACACCAAAAGCATTTTTAATATCTTCGATTATTATTCAAAGTGTGTATTCTATTGTAATTTACAAGTTTTAGAGCAGTAAAAATACTAACAAACCCAACTATAGCTTAAAGTTGAGTAAAAACTTGATCTTTTAACGGACATGTGTGGACATTTTAGAAAGCTCTAACTTTAAAAAGTTCAGTCCCCTGCTGACATGATGCTTTAAATATCCAAACACAATCCTCCGAATGGAATCGTAGGACATAGTTGAATCAATGAAAAAAACACTTCAAATATTTTTCCTTCACTTACTGCCAAAAAATAGATTAATAGATACATAAACCACAAAAAATTGTACAACATATATCTAATATAAAACTATTATGTTTGCTTCGTATGTTGATATAGATAAAACTAAAACACAACGAGATGCATAATTAAACATAAATATATAAACTGAGATGCAAGATGATCAAAATGTATCTTTAGCATACAAAAATATATCTTAGCTTTATTAGTCTACTGTCAAAAATTTATGTGAAACAATAATCAACAAATCTTAGATACAAAATTAAATAAAGGTGCAGATTATTAACGACAACTGATACATAAAGAACCATAACATACCTTTTCTTGTCTGATCTTTTAGCATAGAAATTGAAGAAATGCTCAATTGCAAATCTTGCCATAACCGAAATTAGAGTACCCTTATCCTTATAGATTTGTCCAACCTTAACATCACTATGTTTACAGTCAATCATGATCTTGTTCCCCTTCCTATCCAACAAAGGCAAAGGAGCAGATGATCAGGTTTGTAACTAATTAATTTCACAACTTTTTCTGATGGACTTTCCAAACACATTATTGCTCCCACATTCCCATCCAACAGTAATTAACTTGTATACTTATATAATGTAGTGAAGATGAGTGGATAGATTCCAGAACCACGCTCAGTTTTCTTAATTTTGATATACAGCTTCACACACATTTCGTTACGAATTAACAATGGACAAACATTTCCTTCAAGAATGTAACGAGTCTCAATTTTTTTCCTGGTTTTATCTATTTCCAATTCTTCGACAATTGTTGCAATCAGTTTTTCATAAGTTACATGTTCACTTATCATAATTCCATCGCTCTTATATCCCACAGAGTTGATTACGTCAACCCAAACACCAGATGAGATTATGTTAATTACGTCAACCCAAACAATTCTTTTTTAATGCTAGGTTATTCGTTACATCCCTTAAAACATGCTAGTTAGTTTGATTAAAACATGTATCCATAATATGTATCTAAGTTAATTAACTTATTTCTTCAATGGTCAAAAGTTAGGATTTTATGAGATTTATAAAAAAGATGAGATTTTTTGTAAATACTGGTAAACATGTCGTTATATATGTAACTTTTATGGAAAATTACTTGAATAAACAACTTAAGTTTTTAAACTACTAAAAATCCCCCCACTTCTAAAATATTACTTAAATCCCAATATTTACCACTTTTTGGTAAAGTTGAGATACAAGTTTTAACCTCCTACTAAGAAGTGGATTGTGTGCCAAAAAATAATCCATTTATCCTCTCTGTACACCGTTGAATCATGGGTGGTTTCTAATCTAATTTCTCCATCTAATTCAAAAATTTCAAGTAAGGTAATTTTCCCCCATAAAATTAGCTTCAATTTCTTCTATTCCCTTTTTACTTTTTTTTTTTCAAAAAAAATATTTTGCGCAAGTAAAGTAGTCTAAAATTTTGAGTGTTTTGGTTGAGTGATTTCTTTGATTATACCTTTTTAGATTTTATTTTTTGAATTACCATTATGAATAGAGATTCTGGACCTTCGTTTAGTCTTGGGTTTTCTCAGCTAGAAAGTATCAAAGAATCTCAACAACTTGTAAACTTCGTTCTTAGAAATATTGGCTATGACTTTGTTGGTTTTGATGAAAATAGGTTAAAACATAGAAACGATCCCCAAACTGTGAAGAAATTACGGCAAAAACATGCTAAGAAGGACAAGAAAAAAGAAACTGGTTCTAAGAAAAGAGGATCCAACAGTTCTGCAAGTAAAGCTCCCGCCAAGAGAAGAAGAATTGTCAAAGCAATTTGCAGAGATGAGCTTTCTAAGGTAATTGCATTTTTATATCTGTTGAATACTAGGCCGAGATACATATTTTGACTTGGATGATACGTTTAGAAATTCATTGTTTATCTGATTCTTTATTGCCAATTTTATATGTATCTTGTATTTTTTTATAATGAAATTAATATAACAAAAGATACAGGTTTATAAGTACATAGACACATGTTATGTTGACTTGTATCTGTGAGTTATTGTTAATGCTTTGATATGTATCTATTGTTTTTAAATTTTACTAAAAGTCTTATTATAAGAGATACAAGTTATAACTTCATAGATACATGTTGTGTTAACTTGTATCTATGACTTACTGTTAATGTCTTGAAATGTATCTAGTGTTGTATAATTGTTATTGAAAGTTGTATTACAAAAGATAAAAGTTTATAACTACATACATATATCTTGTATTAAATTGTATCTAAATTATGATGTTCTTAGAATTTTTGTCTATATTGTAGTGTCTAAATGTAGATTTGTTGCATCTCAACTAATTTTATCTTTATTGTAATTTGTTTTTGTTTTTAGGAATTGAGTTACGTTATTATGAAATTCCAACTCATCCTCTTAGATTTGTAAGTTCATGCAATTTAAGATTTAAGGATGAAATTAAAGAAGTTGTCGGCCAAGAAGTTTTACACTTGTTTGAGAAGACTATTTTTGGATGTTATCTCAACATGTAACACCCCGAATCTATACCTCGGATGCTACACAGTGCTTATAACCCCAAGGGACCACAAGCTAACCCATGACGGATATATGCTATGAGTACTGAATCATAATGCTGTAATAATGTGGAAAATAGGCTGAAATGCCATAAGGTTCAAAATTTGAATACTGATAAAGAATATCAATATAATAATAATTTGCAAAACTGAATAATATCTGATAATCTAGTATTAAAAGCCTCTAACTGAACTGTCTAAAAGTGGAGTTGATGGGACAATCCCCTAGCTAACTCCGACTACTAAAATATTAAAGCTACTGAAATAAAGACATATCCTCAATAGGTAAGGACTCACTACTAAATCTGATACTGCTGGCTGAATCTGTATATGCGTAGTCGGGAATCTGAGTATCCAAACCTATGATATAAGACATCATAGAGCAAAGAGAAAGTATGCGTCAGTACATGGAATGTACTGGTATGCTAGATGAGGTAAGGCTGAATTCAAGGATTTATATGCATGAACAATAATTGACTAAATGATACATGGATAACTGAAACTGCTATAAATACTGAGTATGCAATACTTTACATATACGTGTATACTGTAACTGAACTTTTATTGAAGCTGAGTTCTAAGTTTTGATAAGTGAGTAACTGATATCTAAAATTACTAATAACTAAGTTACTGACACTGATTGACTATATCTAACTGTCCTGATTCTATAGAACTGAACTGAGTTCTATATTGAGACTAGAACTGAGACTGTGGGAGGTAATCATCTAACCGACATGGCTCTTTCTGAATTGATTGGGGTCCAACTTGTAACCCCAGTTGGAAAAGTGTCAGTACCGTGCCATGGGTAAAGATAAGTTGTTGAGTTACCCTCATCTAGCAGGAACTATAATGAGAATAATGGAACCCTCAGCTGGCAGGTTGATATACCTCATCAACACTCAACTGGAAGGTTGATGTCTCAACCTACGCTGGATACGTAGTTCTAGAACATAAGGACTGCTTCTAAGGATCACACCCTCTACTGGCAGGTGAGCCCCCACCCTTGGATTCACTCGATGTTGAATCCTACTCCTAACTGAATAGATACTGAACTAATTATACTGAGCTGAAGTAGACTAATACTGAGTTCTATAACTGACTGAGTTCACTGAGTTCTGTTAACTGGCTTAGTACTACTATTTCGTGTCATAACTGGGACTATTCTATAACTATTGTAGCTCTAGGTAACAACTAGATTTTCAGGTATTGAATACTCCCAGGACTCAATAGCATGAAAGTCAAGCATAACATAATCTTGAAAAGCATAGCAATGTCCACTTGTTCATAATTCATTAATAGAGACATTTTATCAAACACTTGTAGAGCATAAACTTGTACATATGCTAGCATGTCATGATTACACTATTTAATTCAGATGGACATTCTATTATCCACATGGAGAGCACAACTTAATGCATATAATCATGGGAAGTATGTAAACATTGTAACTACAACACAGAAACTTGCAAATTCAAGGACTATAACATGGGAACTATGCAATTCAACATACATGCTATTTCAATTTCATGGAATCTATAATTAATCATGGATTGAAACTCAATTAATATCATGAATATGAATACAATCCAATTTCAAGTATGTAAATAATGAATCAATCATCTTGTAGTTATAAAAATGGATTCTTGGACTCTATGGGTGTAAGGAACCCATAGATGAACACCTAACATACCTGAATTGATAAGTTCTTGTAGTTCTTGGTGAGTTTCTTGAGATTTGCTCTTGGTTGCTTGAAGATTAGGGTTTGCTAATTGAACGAGAGCTTGTTGATTTTGTGGGAAAAGTTAATAAATAATGGGTTTTAAAATGTTTTTAGGGATTAAATCCCATATCTGGGGGTTTTAAAATCATGGGAAAAGACTAGTTTAACCCTGGTTGAAACTTTTAATTTATGTTAAAATTTTTCAACCCGGGCCCTTGGCGCGATGTGGTGCTATCATGCCGTGTCACTGGAAATTGACAACTGGTAAATTGGCTAGTGGCGCGACGTGGTGGAATCACATTGTCATACTAGATACGAATTTGGGACTCATCGTGATGCAGTGAAATCGCGTAACTTCACTGGAAAAAAGGACAATTGTGAACTGGGTCTATGGCGTTACGCGCCATTATCGCGGAGCAACACTAGAATTTCACAACTGCCATTTGGCTGGCTTCCACGATGCGGTGAAGTATCTGTTGGCACACTGCTTTACCAAATATGCTATAACTCTTTACCCGGGTATCGAATTTGGGCGAATTTTATATCATTGGAAAGCTGACTGAATTTCCCATGCAATGGTAAGCTCTAAACTAAAAAATAATGAGTATTTTGAAAAATTTGTATAGAATAACTCATGTACTGAGAGTTAAATTAAGCTAGGGAAATACGAGGTATTACAATATCTCTCCCTTGGGAACATTCATCCTCGAATGAGACTGATTAAGTTAAGAAACACTGATAGACTAAGTTTTTACATAGAACATGAATATCTAATTCATGGAATATATGACTGAAACTACTGATAAGCTGAGTTTTCATGCTGAATTTGCATATCTGATGCATGAGTACATGGCTAAACTGATTAATGAATGCATGACTGAATATGCAACAGTAAAGAATACCAAGTTTATAACTGTAAGTAAACATGGAACTTAGTAAATCTATGGAAGACTCTTACCTTAAGTTGAATCTGAATTTGCAGAGAAGAGATGAGGATACTGGGTTCGCATATCTGCTTCTTCTTCCCAAGTAGCTCTCTCAATGGACTAATTCCACCAAAGAACTTTGACCAAGGGAACTTCTTTGTTCCTCAGTCTGCGAATCTAATGATCGAGGATCCAGACTGGAACCTCTTTAAAAGAGAGATTATTCTAAATATTTACGCCCTATAAAGGAACTATGACTACTGGGTCACCAATGCATTTCTTTAGCAAGGAGACGTGGAACACTGGATGTACAAAAGCTAGATATGAAGGCAACTCAAGCTCGTAAGCTACCTTTCTGAAATGACTAGGAATTCTGTAAGGATTGACATATCAAGGACTGAGCTTTCCCTTCTTGCCGAACCTCTTTACCCCCTTCATGGGAGAAATTTTTAAGAATAATTATCACTAATATCAAGCTTGAGATCTTTTCTCCCCACATCTGCGTATGACTTTTATCGGCCCTGGGCAGCCCTAAGACTTTCCCTGATCAACTGAACCTTCTATAAGGAATCAAACACTAAGTCAGGCCCTACTACTACGACTTCACCCGCCTCAACCAACCAATTAGAGTTTTGCATATCCTATCATAAAAAGCCTTAAACAGAGCCATCTGAATACTGGAATAGTAACTGTTATAATATATGAATTCGATAAAAGAAAAGTGGTCATCCAAACTACCTTTAAAATCAACAACACAGGCACTTAAAATATCTTTTAGAGTCTGAATAGTCCTTTCTGCTTGACCATCTGTCTGAGGGTGGAAGGCTGTACTGAGGTGAACTTAGGTACCAAGACCTTTTTAGAATGCTTTACAGAAGTGAGAGGTAAAATAGGTACCTCTATATGAGATGATAGAAATTGGAACTCTGTGTAACTTGAACAACACTCTGATATAGAGTTTGGCGTAGTCCTCAAATAAATAGGAAGTATGAACTGGCAAGAAGTGAGCTGATTTGGTCATCCTGTCTACAATGACCCAAATAGAATCACGCTGATGATGAGTACAAGGCAATCCTATCACAAAGTCCATATTCACTTCTTTCCATTTCCATATGGGAATATTGAACTCCTACAAGGACCTACTAGGTTTCTGGTGCTCAATCTTAACCTGCTGACACGTTGAGCACTTAGCTACAAACTCCATAATATCTCTCTTCATCCTACTCTACCAATAGACCTCCCATAAATTACGATACATCTTAGTGTCCCCTGGATGAATAGAGTAATGCGTATCGTGTATTTCTGTAAGAATTCATTGCCTCAAGTCATCTACACCTAGCACGCATAGCCAACCCTGGAAATGCAACACACCATCTCCCTCTTGGGAGAAAACCTCTACTTTATAACCTCTGACTAACTCTTTCAACTTAATAAGGATGGGATTTCTATCCTGCTTTTCCTTTACATCAAAAACCAGAGATAATTCTGAACTATTCTGCACCCATACAGTACCTTATGTTGAATCGACTAAGTGGACACCTAGTCAGGAAAGCTGATGAACTTCCCGAGCTAACTTCTTCTTACCATTCTCAAAATGAGCCATACTACCCATAGACAACCTACTGAGAGCATCTGCCACTACATTGGCCTTGCCCGGGTGATACAAAATACTCATGTTATAATCTTTTAGTAATTCTAACCACCTCTTCTGATGTAGATTCAAATCTTTATGATAAAATACATACTGGAGGCTCTTGTGATATGTGAACACATCCACATGCACCCCATATAAATAGTGACTCCAAATATTTAAGGCAAACACTATAGCTGCTAACTCAAGATCATGGGTAGGGTAATCCTTCTAATGGGGATTAAGCTATCTAGAAGTGTAGGCTATAACCTTACCTCTCTACATGAGGACATAAACTAAACCTACTCTGGATGCATCATACTACAGAACAAACCCATCTAAACCATCTGGTAGAGTTAAAACTAGGCATAAGGTGAGTCGAGTCTTTAACTCCTGAAAACTCTTCTTGTAAGAATCTGACCATCGGAACTTGACTTTATTCTGAGTCAATCTGGACATGGGGGATGCAATAGATGAAACCCCTTCAACGAACCGATGGTAATATCTATCTAAACCTAAGAAACTCCTGATATTTGATGGAGAAATAGGTCTAGGCCAGTTACTCACTACTTCAGTCTTTTGAGGATCAACTCTAACACCATAACTGAAAATAATATAACCAAGGAATGCTATTGACCTTAGCTAAAATTCACACTTACTGAATTTGGTGAACAACTGATGAGCTTTGAGAGTCTGAAGTACGATTCTAAGATGATCTGCGTGATCATTCTCACTATGGGAATAGATAAGTATGTCATCGATGAAGACTATAACGAACATGTCCAAGTACTACTTGAACACGCGATTCATTAAGTCCATGAAATCTGATAGGGCATTAGTAAGACCAAAGACATGACTAGAAATTTGAAGTGACCATACTGAGTTCGGAAAGCTACTTTCAGAATGTCACATTCTCCAACCCTGAGCTGATGATAGCCTGATCTGAGGTCTATCTTAGAAAAGTAACTGACGCCCAAAAGTTGGTCAAACAAGTCATCGATTCTAGGAATTGGGTATTTATTCTTGACTATTAGTTTGTTCAACTGATGGTAGTCTATACACAATCTGAGGGAATCGTCTTTCTTATGCACGAATAAGATTGGTGCACCCTATGGGGAAATGTTAGGTCTGATGAACCCCTTATCTAATAGTTTCTTTAACTATTCTTTTAACTCTCTAAGTTTATCTGGTGCCATTCTATATAGTGGAATAGATATAGGCTGAGTGTCTGGAAGAAGGTCTATTTTGAAGTCGATTTACCTTATGGGAGAACTCCAAGAAGATCTTCAGGAAACACATCAGAGAATTCATTACCAAAACTAAATCAAGATTGGGAGTCTCTAAACTAGATTCTTTCACTCACACAAGATGATAAACGCATCCCTTGGATATCATTTTTCTCACTCTAAGTTATGAAATCAACTGACCCTTCAGCGTTGGGGTACTACCTCTTGATTCAAGGATTGATTCATTTGGAAACTAAAAATGAACAATTCTGTTCCTACAATGAACTGAGGCATAGCATGAATAGTGCCAATCTATGTCGAGAATGACATAACTTTTTGAGATATCATAATCGGATAGTTCTTGTATACCCATCAGGATATGATAGATTTACCCACTTGTGTAGAAACTTAGAAAGGCTCTTCTAGGATTTCTAGACTGACTCCGAAGTTAATGTCTATATAAGAAGTTGCGAAAGACAAAGAAGCTCCTGTATCTAGCAAGGAATAAAAATATAAATGGAAGACCTGTAACGTTCTAGTAACCACATCAGGAGAATTTTCCTGATCTTGTCTAGGTTGAAGTGCATAAAACCTATTTGGGCGTTGCCCACTGGTGGCACTGGAAGCGGCACCCTGGTGATTTAGGTGACCGAACTGAGCTGGGGACAATTATACTGACCCTGAGAACCTGGCTGAGGATAATCTCTGATTATATGGCCTGGCTTTCCACACCCAAAATAAACATCACTGCCAGCCCTGCAGATACTCTGATGATTTCTGTCGCATTTATATCATAGGGGATTTGTTTGAGCACTGCTGACACTACCCTGAGATTTAGAGCCTGGAGCTCTACCCTTGTTACCGTTTCTGAACTTAGGTACCGGAGCACTAGTGGAGGACGAAGTTGGAACCAAAGATTTTGGGAGAAATTGAGAACAATTACCACCCTTTAACTTAGGTTGAGTGAAATTGAAACTATCTGTTCTATCTTTCTTATTCTCTCTCGCTTTCTATTTTTTCGTATTCTTAGCTTCTTCTATCTGCTGAGCATGGACCATGAGCCTGGATATGTCCATATCCTTAATTAACATCATTGTTCTGCACTTCTTAACCATACTTTCTGGCACCCCAGACACAAACTTGCTCATTCTAAATCTTAGATTTTGTCAACAAGATTTCGTAGTTGCTTTTCCAAAATCCAATAACTGGCTCTACCTAATGTACCAACAAAACAAGTGCTGGAATGATGAGATATTTTCATAATGGACATCCAAATTCAAACTTTGTGACATCGTGAAAGTACATTTCCATTAGTATATTTATTTCAGACTGTATGATATGCATTTCGAATTTGTGATATCTACGATGATGTGTTATAGACTATCACATGAGGTTGTTACATTGACTACCTAAGTTAGAATAATTGTGTAAGCTAAAGATCATGCAATATTAACTTGTATTTGTCAAATCTTGATGATGTCCTGACAGTAAAGATATTTTTGGTATGTTTTTGCCTGAATGTATTTTGTATTAGATACATAACAACAAAACATGTATCATTCTATATGAATATGTATCTTGTTCATTTTTTTCTATTTCAATTTCCTGTATTTTCCCTCTAATTACCTTAGATATATAAAGAATTTAATCTATATCTCTTTTAGTTTTAATCATTACAGTTGCCTGCTCTAATATGTATTCCATTTTATTGTATTTTGAATAGTATGTGGATGTCATCATGTACCACTTGTGGAAGAAGTATAAGAACAAGAATTTTCCAATCAACAGATACACTATAGCAGATTGCTTTTTCAAAGTGTACATCGATAAGGCATATGTAAATTACTATAAAGCTGACGTTGGTAAGGATTTTGCAACTCAAGATGCGTCTGCAAAGACTGATGAGGTTGCTGATATGGAGATGTCATTGATTAACACCATCAAGGGGTTTAGTCCACGCGCAGGCCATCCTTGTCATCTGGTTAATGAGTTCTTTATACCCATTAACTGTGTTAGTGCCTTTCACTGGCTATTGACAGTCATTGATTTAAAGGATCAATGCATTCATGTGTACGATTCAATGACCTCTTCACGAAAAAGAACAAAAACAAGAGTGATTGAGAAGTTGGCTGTAATGATTCTGACTTACCTTCAGTATAGTGATTTTTTTAAGCAAAAGGTACCACCTAACTGGACTACATTGGCATCCTACAAAGGAAAGATCAAACGTGATCCATTTCAAGTGGAATACGTATCCGAGATAGCACAAAAAGATTTAGGAAGTTTGTAAGTATTACATTTCTTTTCGTTGTTTTCATTATCGTATACGTGTATATTGGTCTTTTTAATTAAATTAGTAATTGTTATGCAGGGATTGTGGTGTATTTGTAGTTTTCTATGTTGAGTATCTATGCAAGGGATTAGGCATTCCATCTTTGGGTATTGATTCTTAAGAACATCATCTGATATATGCTAGTCTTTTGTGCAAGTATGGATCTGAAAAAGCAGAGCATGACTATTTTAGTGAGAATGACGATCCACCAAGGCCAAGGAGAAAGCTTGCACAAAAAGAAACATACCGTGTTTTGAATATTCAGTAGTTGTTTATTTGTTATCTAATTGGATATTAAAAGCGTTGATGATGTTAGAAACTTTGATGATGAAAGTGATGTTTAGATAAACATATATTATTTTCTTTAATGATTAAATACTTATATTTTGTCATCCATTATAACGCAATGCTAAAGCATTTAAATATATATTTATGTTTTTTTATATGTTTTTCTTACACTTTTTACAGACATTGTATTAGATACATATTTTAAAATATTTTACAATTGTACGTATCTAAAATAAAGAAACATTTATTACAATATAATGGTACTAACCATCACAATATTGCATTATTGTATATATATAGCATTTTTTGTTCCTTCTAATACATGTTGTCTCTAACGTGCATAACAATTTATAGCAGAACTTAATAGAGCTAACTCTTAAAACTATTGACATATTAGAGTTTACAAGTGATACAAATTATTTAAACTCGTATCTATTATTTTATATGAGATATATCTATCATATTGTATGTGTCTATTATAAGGAAACATATTTTACTATATAATGACAGTAACCAACAAATTATTAAATTTTTATGTATCTGTAACTATTTTTTGTTTATCGGAATACATGTTTGACTATACCCTGCATAACAAATTAAAGCAGAACTTATATGACTACATCTTAATAATGCAAAAAAATTATATTTCACAATTGATACAAATTATTAAAACTTGTATCTATAAATTTATGGAAGATACATCCTATAAGAATGTGCAACTTTTCAATCACTTAATATGGCAGAATTACTAATATACAATTTAATAACATTGTCAGTTCAATATATCTTAATTTCTATCTGATGTGTAACTCCAAAATACATCATAAAAAATAGATATATAACAAATTAACAAAGGAACATAAAAGCTGTTTATTTTGGTAATTGTTAATCCTAAAAAATTTTAACAAAATCAGTAGTAACATCAATTAAAATGTTGAATCAAACAAATAAAAAATCCAGCAACAAGCAAAGAAACATTTCAACATTATTCATTAGACAATTACATGGTCACTCATCCTTTGGAAAAAAGTTGCAAGTATGTCTGTTGTGACCTTCATAACCACATCTCCCACAATAATTCCTACTGGATGTGATTGTTTCACTTGATTTCTTGTGCCTATTTTTCTTTGGCCTTCCAAGTGGATGTTTGTAGTTTGGTGGTAACACAACTTCGTCCATAACTTCTTGTGGCACAATCCAGTCCTTATTATCGGGCATTGGAAACTTCGATTCTTGATGCGTCTTTCTTAATGTTTCAGGATAGTAATATTCGGAGCAATAAAGCTTCATATCAACTACGCGCTTGCTTTTTAGAACTGCAATTTCATGTTCACAAGTTATCTCGTCCAATTGGAATCTCCCACAACTGCAAGTCCTCCTATCAAGACTACTATGTACTTCTTGCCGTCATCGTAAACTGAATACACATATGTTGATGAAGCACTAACCTATAATATTAATCATAGTATGTTAACACATAGATACATATCGATCTTCTGTATAATATTTTTGTATCACTTCAAACAAAATAATTGATGCATTTACTGTAACATTTTTCAAAACAAGATTATAAAACAAATAGCCTCTTCTAACATTAATCAAATATTATATAATATGTCAAACAGAAATAAGTATCTAAACTAACCTTAAACCTTGAAGATTTTGAAGTATTTAGCTAAAGAATTCCTTCGAATCTACTACCAAGTGATATGTTTGTATAAGATGCTCTTTCTCTATTCTTGCAGTTACACTTTCCAAACAATTTTCTAGCCTTCTTTAGAAATTCAATTATCAGTAACTCACGTACTAGCTTAAGTTTACCATTTATACAACCATTTATACACTCTGCTATATTTGAAGTCATTATCCTACCTCTGTTAACAGGTGTATGCATGCATGCCCACTTTTCTAATCCTGTATCCTCAAGATAAGACTTTATCCTCTGATCAATCTTTCCAACTTGATTAAAAAAAATCAAAATCATCTTTACGGTATGCCTTGGCCATAGCATAGTAAATATCGCTAAGTCTATCTTTACTCTTCCTGAAGTTTGTGTAAACATTCTTCCACAAGTGCCAAATGCAGGCAAGGTGCGGCACATTCGAATATACAATGCTGACAGCCTTTATTATGCTTTCATGATGGTAGGACACAACACACATACTGTCGCGCTCTCCAAAAGCAATTCTAAAATTCTCAAAAAACCAAGTCCATGAATTTTCATTTTCATGTCAACCACACCATACGCTAGCGGAAGAATGCATCCTACAATTTTGATAATAAAAAAACTCACGACGCTGATACAAGTACACAATTTCTCAAATAAAAAAAACATAACAAATAATAAAGATTATTATTTGAATGAATGACATCACAGAATAACTATACATAAAAGTAAAATTGAATTAACTTCTCCATCAAGTGTGCTTGCGGAAACAAATGTACCTTTATAAGCTCCACTCAATTGCGCACCACCACCAACAACTACAGGCCTGCAATACTTGAATCCAATCTTCAAAGGTTGCAATGCAATGAAAAAATACATGAATTTATTATCCTCTGCTTTATGCATTCTAATATGTGAACCTGGATATACATAATTTAAAATGTATACATATCTATCCATTTGTCGTTAACCATCCGCGGGTTTCTCACTTATCATCTCAATCGCACGTTCTTTAGCCCTCCAAGCCTTCTAAGAGTTAATGTCTACACCAAAAGCATTTTTAATATCTTCAATTATATCATTCGGAGTGTGTATTCTCTTGTAATTGACATGTTTTGGAGAAGCAAAACCACTATCAAACCCAACTGTAGCTTTAAGTTGAGTAAAAACTCGATCTTTCAACGAGCATGTGTGGATATTTGAGAAAGTTCTAACTTTTAAAATTTTAGTCCCCCGCCGATATGATGCTTTATATATCCAAACACAATCCTCTTAACAACATCGTAGGACATAGCTGAATCAATTAAAACAAAACTTCAAACTTTTTTCCTTCACTTACTGCCAAAAACAGATTAATAGATACATAAACCACAAAAAATTGTACAACATGTATCTAGTATAAAAATATTATGTTTGCTTCATATGTTGATATAGATTAAACTAAAACACAATGAGATACATCATTAAACATAAATATATAAACCAAGATGCAAGATGAGAAAAATATATCTTTAGCATAAAAAAATGTATCTCGACTTTATTAATTTGTTGTCAAAAATTTATGTTAAACAATAATCGACAAAAATTAGATACAAAATTCAATTAAGGTGCAGATTATTAACCACAATTGATACATAAAAAACCATAACATACCTTTTCTTGTCCAATCTTTTAGCATAGAAATTAAAGGAATTCTTAATTGTAAACCTTGTCATAACAGAAATCAGAGTACCCTTATCCTTATAGATTTGTCCAACCTTAACATCGCTATGTTTGCAGTAAGTAATGATCTTGTTCCCTTTCTTATCCAACAAAGGCTAAGGAGCATAAGAATCATATTTGTAACTAATTAATTCCGCAACTTTTTATGATGGACTTTTCAAACACATTACTGCTCCGACGTTTCCATCAAACAAAATTTCACTTCCAGACATATCTAATGTAGTGATGATGAGTGGATAGGTTCCAAAACCACGCTCAGTTTTCTTAATTTTGATATACAGATCCACACTCATTTTGTTATGAATTAACAACGGACAAGCATTTCCTTCAACAATCTAACTAGCCTCAATTTTTTTCCTGGTTTTGTCTATTTCCAATTCTCTGGCAATTGTTGCAATCAATTTTTTCTAAGTTACATGTTCACTGATCATAATTCCATCACTCTTATATCCCACATAATTGGTTTCATCAACCCAGTCACCGAAATGATGTAACAGCACTGAAATAGTAATTTCAAATACACCAACAAAATTAACAAATCAAAAAAAAGTAGAGGTCATCCAAACTTTTGAACAATCCATAGGAAGTTTATGCTATTTCAAAATAGATTATGTGATAGGTTTTTTATTAGAATGGTGAAATAACAATCTAATTACCATAAATCATGGAATTTTATTTTGTTTTTATCATAATTAGTTAGATTAATTGTTGTTTTAATGCTAGGTTATCCGTTACATCCCTTAAAATGTGCTAGTTAGTTTGATTAAAATATGTATCCGTAGTATGTATATAAGTTAATTAACTTGTATCTTCAATGGTCAAAAGTTTTGATTTTACAAAATTTTAAAAAAGGATGGAATTTTTTGTAAATACTGGTAAATATATCGTTATATATGTAACTTTTACAATATATATTTGTGTATGAAGCCATTAAGAAAACAAATCAATGTTCACTCGAACAAGGCCCAAACATACCTTAATAATTGAATTGAGCTAAACATATTAAAGTAGGGCTTACCAACAGGAGTAGATGAATTTAGTGATGGGTTGCGCCATGTGTGCACATTCTTGAACTTGCATCATGAATTGACACAACACAAGAGACGTCAATGCATGAAATGTATTGGTATCTAAAATTGGGAAGGGAAACATAACATAGTATACATGTATGAAACTGAAACAAGAGACTCATAACAAAGGGACATGGAACAATATATACATAAATCATCAATTATGAAGGTAAAATACAAGTTAGCATCATTAATTAGCTATTGAATTGGATGGTATAACCAACATCAATACATAATACGCCATGAGCTATATTGGTCTGATCAAAACCTGATCAACTGAGCTCCAATCATATATATCGCATGAATTAGTATCCTTCTGTATATAACATCATCAAGGTATGCCAAATCATTCTCACTGAGGGAATATGAGAAGTCATAGAAATTATAGAATGAACCATGCCTACGTCCGTAAACATAGTTTCCAATAGTAGGTTCCTTTTACTCACAACTTCTCAATTAACCATCTAATTCTTTTAAGTCCATATTATAAAACCATCCAATAGATTTGTAAAGGTTCATATAAAATTAGTGCCCTCACATCATACTAGTAAATTCATGAGTTCATAACATAAATAAACTTTATAAATGTTGTGGGAATATTATAGTACTTAGACAATTTATGAAAGGTAGCACAAAATGCTTCCTTGAAAAATATAAAAAGAAAGGGGGTTTTAAGAAAAAAGGAACTTCATGGGTTAGAACTTTCAAAATTGATTCACCATTAAATTCGTGAACTTCATATATGTCTCAAAAGGGATCATAACATTTCATGATTTCATAGGGTTTATGATTTACTCAAGTTTATAAGAAGAAATTTAAAAAGTTCATATACGAGGTTAATCGAATGGGACAAGAACCAGAGTGAAGGGCTCTCTTGAATACAATTGATGAATTGAATACCTTACTAAGTTAACATAAGATATGACTCTAACCCTAGACTATCAAAATGACACTAAAATAGTTATAAGGAGGTTATAGCCAAAGAAATTGTGATGTTGGGCAACTTTACATATGTAAGACCCACAGAATCCTAGCTTAACTCAGTCCTTTAGAGCATGAAAAGAGGTTTCAGACTAAGAGATTTCAGCTAAGTATTTATTCTTAGTACTATTTTTTAGCCTTCTTAAGTTGGCAATCTGATTTTTAAAACCCTTATGACCTTAGAATGTCGATCTTTGGATTGAATCATGATCAGGTGTGTTAATAGGTCACATTGGGTGAGTTTTGGATTTTTTGGATGTAGTTTAAGGCATGTTTGGGAGTCCAAAATAGTGGATCAATGCGATCTTAATGCGTCATATCGCCCATCGCGTCGAACTGGATTTTTCACTAGCCTTCAGTGCAAATTCTAGTGAGCCAATGTGATATCAACGCGTCACATTGGTTATCACATCGACCATCGATGTGACACCCAGAGCGTCATTGGGAACGATCTCTGCACATTTAATTTCGCATCCAGAGGGGTAATTAAGTCATTTCCCTACTTCTTATCAGCCCCAAAACACGAAATTAATCATCCAAAAGAGCAAAATCACTCACTTTCTCTCAAATACTCTCAAGAACAAAAACCTAGAGAATCCAATTTCAAGTTCAAGCTCCAAGAACACGCCATCAATCTTCACGAATTTGATTATGAAGGTATATTAGGTGTTCATCTAAGGGTTTCCATCCACCCTTGGAGTTCAAGAACCTCTTTTAAAACTATAATTTAATTGTTTTCATGAATTTCATGTTGAATTAATTGTATTCATGTTCATGATATTATATGGGTTTTAATCTATGGTTTACTACAAATTTCATGAAATTAAATTAGAATGTGTGGTGAATTATATGATTTGCATGTCAAACCCTTGAAATTTCAATTGATTATTATATCCATGATGTCATGTGTTGACTATACTTATGTGAAATAACTATGCTCTCCAAGTGTTTGATAGAATGCCTATGTAAATTGAATAGTGAAATCATGATATATCAGCATATGGTCCCATTCATATACAAGTTCATGTATCTCAATTGTTTGACAAAATGACTAGGTGAATGTATTGTTAACAAGTATTTATTGTTATGTTTTTCAAGATCATGCCATGCTTTAATTTCCATGCTTTCGAGTCCTGGGGGTATTTAATACCCAAAAATATAATTGTTTACCTAGAGCTATAGTAGTTATAGAACAGTCTCAGTAATGTCACAAATAAAAGTACTCAGTCAGTTGCAGAACTTAGTGAAACTCAGTATCAGTCCAGCTCAGCTCAGTATCACGAACAATGTATTTAGTTAGTTAACAAAACTCAGTGAACTCAGTCTAGTTCAGTCAGTTAGCAAGATTAGTAACAGTTCAGTCAAGCCTAGTACAATCTAGAAATTAGTTTAGTTAGGAGTAGGAATTAGCATCGAGTGAACCAAAGGATAAACGCTCACTTTCCAGTAGAGGGTGTGATCCTTAGTAGCAGTCCTTGCATTCTAGAACTACGTAGCCAGTGTAGGTTGAGATATCAACCTGCCAGTTAAGGGTTGATAAGGTGTTTTACCTTCCAGGTTAGGGTACCACCATTCTCATTCATGGTACCTGCCAGATGAGGGTGACTCTTTAGCTTATCTTTACCCGTGGCACGGTACTAACACCCTTTCAGCTGGGGTTACAGGTTGGACCCTAATCTATTCAAAGAGGGATATTTTGGTTAGATGATTACCTTCACAGTTTAAGTTTTAGTTTCAAACTCAGTATAGAACTCAGTTCATTTCTATAGAATTAGGACTGTCAGACACAGTCACCCAGCTCAGTATAGAACTCAGTTTAGTTATACAGAATTAGGACTGTCAGAAATAGTCACCCAGTTATTAGTAACTCAGTTCTCAGTATTTCAGTATTCAGTGATCTCAAATACAGTAAATTAGATTTAATGCAACATTGTATAATCAGTATTTACAGTAATTTCAATTATATATGTACTCTCATTCAGTTATACACATGTTACTCAGTCAGTTATTGTTCATGCATATGAACCCTTACATATTAGCCTAACATACTTAGCTTACCAGTACATTCAAAGTACTGACACATACTCTTTATTTTACACTATGATGTCTTATATCATAGGTTTAGATACACGGGCTCCTGACCGTACTTAGCAGCCCATCCTATCAGCAACAGATTTAGTGGTGAGTTCTTATAGTTCGAGGATAGAGTTATAATTTTAGTATTTCAATAGTTTTGTATATTCAGTAGTTGGAGTTAGTTGTGGACTTATCCCATCAACTCCACGTTCAGACAGTTTGAGGTTTTCAAGCAAGATTATTTCAGATAGATGTTTAACTTTTGGTATTTATTAATTAGTATTCATTATTTATTTTTAGATCATGAACCTTATGTCATTTCAACCTATTTTCTGTATTATTTTAGTATTATTATTCAGTGGTCACAACAGGTGCCAGTCATAGGTTAGATTATGGTCCTTCGGGGTCATGAGCACCGTGTGACATCTAGGGAGCAGACCTGGGGCATTACAAACTTGGTATCAGAGCCTAAGGTTCAATAGAGTTCTAGGGAGTCTAAAATCCACATCTAGTAGAGTCTTGTGCATGGGTGTGTAGTGGGCCACACTTATGGATAAGAGGCTATGAGACATTTTTAGAAAAAATTTCCCTTCTATCAGTATTCATGTCGTACAAGTGGGCATGAGATCAAGTTAAACTCTCTGTATAATCTAAGTTTCCCTTCTGTTTATAGAATATGCCTCCTAAAAAGGCTAACGAAAAAAGAAATGGAAATCAGCCAACACTTTCGCCCATTTAGGTACATCTCCTAAATGAGAATGTTTCTCCCTCCAAACTCAGGACTGCTGTCACTGCCTTAGCTTATTTAGTAGTTTCTCAAAACAATAAACTGGCTATCATCCTATCTAGGCTTATGGCTCATGCTCTGCAGAGTGAAAAGGAGAAGTGTAGAGAAAATAAAAGAGAATAAGAGGGCTAGAACGTCAAGGACAAAGAGTGGCCAAGAAAATCATCCTAGCCAAAAATATGGAAAAAACTATCAGGACGTGTGTAGGGCTGGTAGTGGGTTGTGTTTCGAATGTGGCAAGCTAGGTAATAGAATCAGAGATTGTCCTCAGTCAGGTTCTCAGGGTCAGTACAATTATCCTTCAGCTCAGTCCAGTTGCCCAAATTAGTAGGGTTCCAATTCTAGTGCCACCAGTGGGCAATGCCTAAACAGGCTTTATGCATTTCAGTCTTGACAAGATCAGGAAAGTTCTCTTGATGTGGTCATTGGTAAATTACAGATTTTCCATTTATATGTTTATGCTTTACTAGATCCAGGAGCTTCTTTGTCCTTTGTAACTCCTTAAATAGATGTTTATTTTGGAGTCATCCTAGTAGATCCCTTCTCAATATCTACCCTAGTGGGTAAATCTATCATAGCCCGATGGGTATACAGGAACTGTCTAGTTATGGTATCTCAGAAAGTTACATCAGCAGACTTAGTAGAGCTAGAGATGATGGATTTTGATTTGGATCCACTCATGTTATGCTTTAGTTGACTACAGAAACAAAATTGTCTATTTTTAGTTTCCAAATGAACCTATCCTTTAATGGAGGGGTAGTACTTTAGCACTTAGGGGTCAGCTTATTTCTTATCAAAGGGAGAGAAAAATGATATCTAAAGGGTGTGTCTAACATCTTTTTTAAGTTAAGGATTCTAGTTTCGAGACTCCTAGTCTTGAGTCAGTTCCAGTAGCATGTAAATTTCCAGATGTGTTTCTCAAAGATCTTCCTGGAGTCCCTCTCAAGTGGGAAATTGACCTTGAAATAGACCTTCTTCTCAAAACCCATCCTATCTCTATTCCGCCATATAGAATGGCATCAGCTAAACTTAGAGAGCTAAAAGAACAGTTAAAGGATCTCCTAGATAAGGGATTTATCAAACCCAGTGTATCCCCTTGGGGTGCACCAGTCTTTTTCGTGCATAAGAAAGATGATTCACTCAGAATGTGTATTGAATACCGTTAGTTGAACAAAGTCACGGTCAATAAGAAGTATCCACATCCCAGAATTGATGACTTGTTTGACCAACTTCAGGGTGCTAATTAATTTTCTAAGATAGACCTCAGATTAGGCTATCATCAGCTCAGAGTCAGAGAATGTGACATTCCAAAAACAGCCTTCAGAACTCGGTATGGTCACTTTGAATTCCTAGTCATGTCATTTGGTCTTACCAATTCCCAAACAACTTTCATGGTCTTTATAAATCGCGTGTTCAAGTATTACTTGGACATGTTTATCATAGTATTCATTAACGATATTCTTGTCTACTCCCGTAGTGAACATGATTATGCTGACCATCTAAAAAAATGTTGTAAACCCTCAGAGCCCATCAGTTGTTCGCCTGATTCAGTAAATTCTAATTTTGGCTAAGGTCAGGAGCTTTTCTTGGTCATATAGTTTTCGGTGATGGCATTAGATTTGATCCTCAAAAGACTGAAGTAGTGAGAAATTAGCCCAGCCCTATCTCTCCATCAGATATCAGGACTTTCTTGAGTTTGGATGGCTATTATCGATGGTTTGTTGAGGGATTTTCCTTTATTACATCCCCCATGTCTAGATTGACATAGAAGTAAGCCAAGTTCCCATGGTCAGATTCTTATGAGAAGAGTTTTCAGGAGTTGAAGACTCGAATCACTACAGCCCCAGTTTTTACTTTACCAGATAGTTTAAATGGGTTTGTGGTATATTGTGATGCTTCTAGAGTTAGTTTGGGGTGTGTTTTGATACAGAGAGGTAAGGTCATAGCCTATTCCTCTAGACATCTTAATCTCCATGAAAAGAACCATCCCACTCATGATTTTAAGTAAGCAGCTATAGTATTTGCCTTAAAGATTCAGAGGCATTACTTATATGGAGTACATGTTGATGTGTTCACAGATCACAAAAACTTATAGTATGAATTCTCTCAAAAACATTTGAATTTGCCTCAGAGAAGGTTGTTAGAGTTGTTGAAAGACTATGACATAAGTGTTTTGTATCATTCCGACATGGCCAATGTAGTGGCTAATGCTATCAATAGGATATCTATGGGTAGTGTTACTTATATAGAGGATGGAAAGAAGAAGTTAGTTAAGAAAGTTCATCTTCTTGCCCAACTAGGTTTCCACTTAGTCGATTCAATAGAGGGTGGCATATGGGTTTAGAATAGTTTGGAATCATCTCTTGTTTTTGAAGTAAAAGAAAAGTAGGATAGGGATCCCAGTCTAGTTTATCTAAAAGAGTCAGTCAGAGATCAGAAAGTAGAGGTTTTCTTCCAAGGGGGAGATGGTGTGTTACGCTGCCATGGTAGACTATGTGTTCCATGTGTAGGTGGTGTGAGATAGCGGTTCTTATATAAGTGCATGGTGCATGCTACTCGATTCACCCGGGCACCACCAAGATGTACCGTGACTTGCGGGAAGTCTATTGGTGGAGTGGGATGAAGAGAGACATTATAGAGTTTGTAGCTAAGTACTCGACATGTCAGCAGGTTAAGATAAAACATTAGAAGCCTAGTGAGCTATGCAGGAGTTTAGTATTCCCTCTTAGAAGTGGGAGGAGGTGAACATGGATTTTGTGAAAGGTTTACCCCATACTCATCATCAACATTATTCAATTTGGGTCATTGTGGATAGGATGACGAAATCAGCTCATTTCTTACCAGTTCATACCTCTTATTTAGCCGAGGATTACACCAAGGTCTATGTTAGAGAGTTGGTCAGATTTCACAGAGTTCTGCTGTCCATCATTTTAGATAGAGGTACACAGTTCACCTCTTATTTTTGGAAAGCCTTCCAAAAGGGTTTTGGTACCCAGTTCACCTCAGTACAACATTTCATCCCTAGACAGATGGTCAAGCAGAAAGGACCATTCATACTTTAGAAGATATGTTAAGAGCCTGTGCCATTGACTTTAAGGGTAGTTGGGATGACCACTTGCCTTTGATTATGTTCGCATATAGCAACAACTATCATTCCAGTATTCAGATGGCTCCTTTTGAGGCGCTCTATAGAAGGAGATATAGATCTCTCATTGGTTGGTTTTAAGTGGGTGAGGCCATAGTGGTAGGGCCTAACTTGGTATTTGATACCTTAGAAAAAGTTTAGTTAATCAGGGAATGGCTTAAGATAGCTCATAACCGACAGAAATTGTATGCATATATACGTAGAAAGGATCTCGAGTTTGACATTAGTGATTATGTGTACTTGAAAATCTCTCCTATGAAGGGAGTGAAGAGGTTTGGCAAGAAGGGTAAGCTCAGTCCCCTCTATGTCGATCCTTACCTAATTCTCAACCATTTGGAAAAGGTAGCTTACGAGCTCGAGTTGCCTTCAGACTTAGCTTCAATGCACCCAGTGTTTCACGTCTCCTTGCTTAAGAAATGCATTACTGACCCAGCAGTTCTAATCCCTGTAGAGGGTATAGATGTTCAAAATAGTCTCTCTTATGAAGAAGTTTCAGTCAAAATTCTTGATCATCAGGTTCGCAGACCAGGGAACAAAGAAGTTCCTCTAGTCAAAGTTCTTTGGCCGAATCAGTCCGTTGAGGGAGCTACTTGGGAAGCAGAAGCAGATATGAGGACCAAGTATCCTCACATCTTTTTAGCAAACTCAGATTCAGCTTAAGGTAATAGTTTTTCTTGAATTTACTCAGTTCCATGCTTAGATTACCTTTACAAACTCTGTATCGGTTCCAGTTGCATAACATCCTTATATTAAGCTGTAATACCCTATATTTCACAAAATTAACTTAACTCTCAGTTCATGAGTTATTTAATATAAAATTTTTGAAACGCTCAGTATTTTTTAGTTTTGAACTTGTTAATGAGTAGGAACTTCAGTTATCTTTCCAACGATATAAAATTCACCTAAATCTGATAACCGGGTAAGAAGTTATTGCTATTTTAAGTTCCAGTCATTAAACACCATCATTCAGGCCAGTAGCACATCGCGGAGTATGTCAAAATGGCAATTGTCAATTTCCAGTGAGGTACCACAATACCGGTGCGTCACGCCACAACTTATTTTCACAATTGTCCATTTCTAGTGTACCAACGTGATTCCACTGGGTCGCGGTGAACTTTCAGGTCCCAACCAAAGTGGAAATGCGATACCACCACATCACGCCACCATGCATTTTCCCAGTTGGCAATTTTTAGAGATATGGCGCGATAGTGTCGCATCGTGACAGGTGCCTATTTCGAAAAATTTCAACGGCAACTAAAGGTTTTGTCCAGGGTTAAAATAGTCTTTTTCCATAATTTTAACATGCCCAAATACAGGATTTAATGCCTAAAAATGTTTTTAAGTCATTACTCACTCAATTTATCTCCAAATTAAAAGTTTTCTCTCTCAAAACTACAAACCCTAGCTTCAAGAAAACAAGAGCAATCTCAAAGGATTCACCAAGAACTTCAAGAAACTCACAAATTAAGGTATGTTAGGTGTTCATCTATGGGTTCCTTTCACCCATAGAGTACACGAATCCATTTTCAAAATACAAGATTGTTGAATTATGGACTTCCATGCTTTAATTTAATTGAATTCATGTTCATGTTATTGTTGGGTTTTAGTGCATGATTAAATTACATGTTTTTATGAAATTAATCATTGTATGTGATGAATTGCATGATCTTTATAATAAACCCTTCAATTTGCAAGTTGATTGATGTAGCCATGATAACTATATGTTTTTATTATTGTATAACCTAAGCATGCTCCCTATGTGTTTGATAAAATGCCTATGTGAATGAAATAGTGCCATTATAACATGATTGAATGTATTCCCCATTTATGTATAAGTAGATGCATTACAAGTGTTTGATTAAATGCCTCTATGAGTGAACTATGGACAAGTAAACATTGTTTTGATTTTCAAGAGTATATTATGCTTTATTTTTCACGCTATCGAGTCCTGGGGGTATTAAATACCCGACAATTTAGCTTTTTATCTAGAGCCAGTGCCAGTTATAGAATAGTCTCAATCCTGTCACAATTCTAGTACTCCCAGTCAGTTACAAAACTCAAGAAAATTTAGTAAAATCAGTATCAGTTTTGTCCATTTCAGTATAGTCATTTCAGTGTCTTTCAGTTGGGAGTAGGATTCAACACTGAGTGAACCCAAGGATGGGGGATCACCTACCAGAAGAGGGTGTGATCTTTAGAAGCAATCCTTGCATTCCAGAAATACATAGACAGCATAGGTTGAGACATCAAACCTGCTAGTTGAGGGTTGATGAAGCTTTTTACCTGTCAGATGAGGGGTCAATCATTCTCATTAGAGTACCTTCCAGATGAGGGTAACTCTTTAGTCTTTACCCATGGTACGGTACTGATACCCTTCCAACTGGGTTCATAGGTTGGACCCCAAATCAGTTATCTTATTTGGAGCATGTCGGTTAGATGATTACCTCCTACAGTCTCAGTTTTAGTCTTCAAAATAGAACTTAGTTTAGTTTTACAGAATCAGGACTATTAGATACAGTCAACCAGTATCCATAAATCAGTTATCAGTAACTTCAGATATCAATTACTCAGGACTTAGCTTCAGAAAAGCTTAGCCACAGTATTTATTTATATGCACATTAGTGCATACTCAGTATTTACAGTAGTATCAGTTATCTATGTACTCTCATATTTAGTTACTCTATATCATGTAGTAAGTTATTGTTCATGCATATGAACCCTTGCATTCAGCCTTACCTCATCTAGCATACCATTACATTCCACTTACTGACGCATACTCTTTCTTTATGCTATGATATCTCATATCATAGGTTCAAACGCTCAGGTTCCTGACCGCACATAGATAGATTCAGATTTATCCAACAATAGTAGATTACCAGTGATTTGTTATCATTTGAGAATGTTCTTTTATTTTATTATTTCAGTAGATTCATTATTTCAGTAGATGGAGTTAGTTGGGGGATTGTCCCATCAACTCCACTTTCAAATAGTTTCAGTTAGAGGCTTTTCAAACTAGTTTTCAGATAGTGTTCAATTTTACAGATTATTATTTTAGTTGATACACATTATCAATATTTATAGATTTTGAACCTTATGTTATTTCAGCTTATTATTCCATATTTACTATAGTATCATGTTTCAGTACTCATAGCAGATATTAGTCATGGGTTAACTTGTGGTCCTTCGGGGCCGTAAGCACCGTGTAGCATCCAGAGTGTACTCTCGGGGGATTACAAACTTGGTATCATAGCCTAAGGTTTAAAAGAGTCCTAGAAAGTCTGAAAGTCACATCTAGTAAAGTCTTGTGCATGGGTGTGTAGCTTACCACACTTATGAACAGAAGGTTATAAGATGTTTTAGTAAAAGTTTCCCTTCTTTTAGTATTCATGTCATGCGAGTGAGCATGAGCTCAAGTTAAAATCTCAAGTCTAATTCGTTACTTCCTTTTGTTTATAGAACATGCCTCCCAAAAGGACTAACAAAAAAAAACTAGAAATCAGTAAGCACCTCAGCCCATTCAGGCAGATCCCTCGATGAGCATGTCTTTCATGTAGAATTCAGAGCTGCATTCACTACTCTGGGTAATTCAGTAGCTGTCCAAAATGAATGGACAACTGTTGTTTTGGCCAATCCAGTGGCTAATACTACTGCAGCTAGGATTCGGGACTTCACCCAAATAAATCCTCCCTTACTCCCAGGATCTAAGTTAGAAAAGGATCCATAGAAGTTTCTCGATCAGGTTCAGAAAGTCATGGATATCATGGGAGTGACTTCCAGTAAGAGTGCTGAGTAAGCTACCTATCAGCTACAAGACGTACCCCATACATTGTTTAAGTAGTGAAAGGTAGACAGGGGCGCAGATGCAGAGCCCATAGAGTGGGAAGAGTTTTCTACTACTTTTCTAGAGAGATTTTTTCCTTCGATCTAAGAAAAACCAAGGTATTAGAGTTTATAAATCTCAAAAAAGGTAGTATGAGTGTAAAAGAGTATTCTCTCAAGTTTACTCAGTTAGCCAGATATGCTCCCCGTGTAGTAGAAGACAGTAGGTCCAGAATGAGCAAGTTCGTATCTGGGGTATCAGATAGTGTGGTTAAAGAGTGCAGAACAATGATGTTGATTAAGGAGATAGACATATCCAGGACCATGGTCTATGCTAAGCAGATAGAAGAGACTAATATCACAGAGAGAGAGAGAGAGGGAGAACAAGAGAGCTAGAACATGTAGCTTCAATTTCAATTAGCCTAAGTCAGAAGGCGGTAACCATTCCCAGTTTCATCCAAAATCTTAAGTTCCATCTCCTTCCTCAGCCAGTGCTCCAGTACCTAAGTTCAAAAATAGTAACTATGATAGGGATCCAGGCTCAAAATCTCATTGTAGTGTCAGTAGTGCTCGAACAAATCCTCTTTGTTAGACATATGGAAAAAACCATAAGGGTGTCTGCAGAGATGGCAGTGATGTTTATTTTGGGTGTGACAAACTAGGCCACAGAGTTAGAGATTTTCCTCAGTTAGGTTCTCAGGATCAGTATAATCATTCTTCAGCTCAGTCAGGTCTCCTAAATCAGTAAGGAGCCGCTTCCAGCGCCACCAACAGGCAACACCTAAATAGGCTTTATGTACTTCAGTCCAAACAAGATCAGGAAAATTCTCCTGATGTGGTTATTAGTACATTACAGATCTTCCATTTACATATTCATGCCTTATTAGATTCAGGATCTTTTCTATCTTTTGTAACTCCTTGCATAGCAGTCAACTTTAAGTCATACTAGAAAATATTAACAGGACCTTTCTTAGCGCTTACTTTAGTAGGTAAATCTATTCTAGCCAGAAGAGTGTACAGAAATGACTCGGTTACAGTATGTTAGAAAAATCCTTTATTTAATTTTAGTAATGGAGTCATTCAATTTTAGTTTCCTGATGGAACAATCATTAAATGAAGGGGTAGTACCTCAATTTTAGTTGGTCTAAGTTTAAATCTCTAGATTGAACTAGTAGAAAAAGAAGTTGAGAATTCTAATTTAGTTAGTGTTGAGGTTGCTATATGGTGATTTTTAGAGCAATAGAAAGCTAAGAATCATTTATCAGCAGGAAGTACTAGCAGTGGATCTTACATTATCAGGAGTAGTCCTTTAGAATGAGATTAGTGTTTACGAGTATTGTCATATCTCAAATTCTAGAGTAAAGTGGTTGTAGTTTGATTTAGAGTTTATTAAGTGCCTTACGGTCTTAGAATAATGGCTTTAAGCTAAGGAGGAGATGTTAGTACAGGCAACCAAGTGAAGCTTTCAGATTTTAGTAGTAATGCCAGTATGTATAGAAAAGCAGTAGGAGAGGTTGATGCCCAACCCATCCTTACCTCAGTGCAAAGTTTTGCACTTCAGCTATCATGATATCTACTCATGCAGTACATGTCAGCTTTATGATCCAAGCCTATATTCGTGCACATCAACGAATATCATGTACGCTTATAGTTCCTAGTTTAAGGAGTTCCCGTTCACTCAATATTTTGAATTATGTTCCATGAAAATAGAAACTCCAAACTCAGGTCATCCAGCTCATGACTCATATACTCATGCTTTATAGTGTCTTCAATTCAGCATTCAGTTCCAAACTCAATCCAGTTCTAGGTTTTCTTGACCAACGTGTACGGTTATCAGTTATTCAGTTGTCAGTATCTCAGTATTTCAGAATCATTCCATGTGCTTAGTCTTACATTCCTAGATAATACCATTTCCATAAATTCTTTCTCAGTTACCTCATGTTCCTCAGTCAGTCCTTACCTCAGATGTATAGTACTTTAGAGTTTTAGTCCAGTTATTCAAGTTAAGTGCAGTTCAATCTTACATGACCATCATCCAGCTATCAGTCATTCAGTTAATCAGATAAGTTAATATGTTTATGCATTCATACTCAACGCCTATGTGGACATTTTCAGTAGCCTCAGGTGAAGTGTTGTACTAAGATGGAGAGTATAGTTGAGATAGTATTTGAGGAATATTTCTAAGCTTAAAAATTTATAGTTTTAGTGCATAAGGCTTAGTCACTCTATATTAGATGATATTTCGTAGGTGTTGCCTCATATATTCCCTATTTAGATGTCTTATTCAGACCATGCTAATATTTTTTTGATCCCTAAAGTCAGTAGAACTGTATAGAAAGAGTGTTAAGAAATGCCCCAGTTGAGTATAAGTTCTCAGAATGAGTTATTCCATAAAGCCAAGAATTCAGTTTAGTAGTCAGGCAGACAAGTTTGTATGGTTTTCCCATCTTTCTGCCTAGTCTCCCTATCAGAAGTCTCATGAATATGCCCATTCCAAGATGGAGCATCCTAGTAATTATGATTTCAGGCCAATTTATGTATCATGCCTCAGTTTCAGATCTCAGATATTCAGTCATGATTTAGTTCGTAGATGCCTCATGCATCGTCTTAATTTCCTCAGAATCCTAGCCAAGTCAGCATTCTTTGGGGGACATAATGTCCCAAGGGGGAGATACAATATAAACCTCTGAGTTCTTATAACCTAAGCCTTCCATAATCTTTTCACATAATGAATCTAGTTTGGAGTAGTGGGTACTCCCAAGTTGACACTCAAGTCCCAATCTCAACCGTAAACCATGTATTCAAGGAATCCGTTCAGTTCATGTATAACATTTCAGGCTTAGTTTTGTTTTCATATTCCCGTTTATGTGTGTCCAGTAAATGATCTCGAGTTAAGATCAGTGATTCTATCTTCTTGAAAATCTCTCCCATGAAGGGAGTAAAGAGGTTCGACAATAAGGGAAATCTCATCCTCGATACATCAATCCTCACAGTATTTTCAGTCATTTCAGAAAGGTAACTTACAAACGTGAGTTGCCTTCAGATCTAGCTTCAGTACATCCAGTATTCCATGTCTCCTTGATAAAGAAGTGTATTGGTGACCTAGCAGTCATAGTTCCCTTAGAGGATGTAAACATTCAGAATGATCTCTCTTTTGAAGAGGTTCCAGTCTAGATCCTCTATCATTAGGTTCGCAGACAAAGGAACAACAAAAAGTTCCCTTAGTCAAAGTTCTTTGGTGGAATCAATCCTTTGAGGGAGCTACTTGGGAAGCAGAAGAAAATATGTGGACCAAGTATTCTCACCTCTTCTCCACAAACTCAGATCTTGGTTAAGGTAACAATCTTCCTTAGCTTTACTCAGTTCCATGTTAAGCTATAATTATGACTTGGTATCTATTACCATTGCATATTCAGTCATGCATTCATGAATCAGTTCAGTCATGTACTCATGTATCAGATATGCATGTTCAGTATGAAAACCCAGCTTATTAGTAGCTTCAGTTATGTATTCCATACATCAAATATGCATGTTCAGTGTAAAAGCTCAATTTGTCAGTAGTTTATTCATGTAATCATGCATCAAATATGCATGATCAGTGTGTAAATTCAGTGTATCATTGTCTCAACTTAATCAGTCTCATTCGAGGATGAATGTTTCCAAGGGGGAGATATTATAATACCCTGCATTTCTCAAGCTTAACTTAACTCTTAGTTCATGAGTTATCCAATATAAAATTGTTGAAACATTCAGTATTTTTTAGTTTAGAGCCTGTCAATGCGTAGGAAATTAAGCTATCTTTCCAATGATATAAAATTTGCCTAAATCCGATAACTAGGTAAGAAGTTATGGATATTTAAAGTTTCAGTCGTTGAACATAGTCATTCAGGCCAGTAGCGCATCACGGAGTATGTCAAAATGGCAATTGTCAGTTTCTAGTGAGGTACCACGATATCGGTGCATTGCGCCACAACTTATTTTCACATTGTCCATTTCCAATGTACCAACGCAATTCCACTGCATCGCGGTGAACTTCCAAGTCTCAACCAAAGTGGCAATGCGATACCACCGCGTAGCGCCACCATGCATTTTTCTAGTTGGCAATTTTTAGAGACACGATGCGATAGCTCCGCGTCGCACCAAGTGCCTATTTCAAAAAATTTTGACGGAAATTAAATTTTTTGTCCAGGGTTAAAATAGTCTTTTCCCGTGATTTTAACATGCCCAAATACGGGATTTAATCCCTAAAAATGTTTTAATTCATTACTCACTCAATTTGTCCCCAAATTAAAAGCATTTTCTCTCAAAACTACAAACCCTAGATTCAAGAAAACAAGAGCAATCTCAAAGGATTCACCAAGAATTTCAAGAAACTCACAAATTAAGGTATGTTAGGTCTTCATCTATGGGTTTTTTTCACCCATAGAGTCCACGAATCCATTTTCAAAATACAAGATTGTTGAATTATAGACTTCCATGCTTGAATTGAATTGAATTTATGTTCATGTTATTGTTGGGTCTTAGTCCATGATTAAATTACATGCTTTTATGAAATTAATCATTGTATATGTTGAATTGCATGATCTTCATGATAAACCCTTCAATTTGCAAGTTGATTGATGTAGCAATGATAACTATATGTTTTGATTATTTTATAACCTAAGCATGCTCCCCATGTGTTTGATAAAATACCTATGTGAATGAAATAGTTCAATTATAACATGATAGCATGTATTCCCCATTCAAGTATAAGTAGATGCATTACAAGTGTTTGATTAAATGCCTCTATGAGTGAACTATAGACAAGTATACATTGTTATGATCTTTATGAGTATATTATGCTTTATTTTTCATGCTATTTAGTCCTGGGGGTATTTAATACCCGACAATTTAGCTGTTTACCTAGAGCTAGTGTCAGTTACAGAAGAGTCTCAGTCTTGTCAAGATCAGTAGTACTCTCAGTTAGTTATAAAGCTTAGTCTATTATAGAACTCAGGAAAATTCAGTAAACTCAGTATCTATTCAGTCCAGTTCAGTATACTTAATTCAGTGTCTTTCAGTTGGAGTAGGATTCAGCACCGAGTGAACCCAAGGTGGGGACTCACCTACCAAAAGAGGATGTGATCTGAAGAAGCAATCCTTGCATTCCAGAACTATGTAGCCAGCACAGGTTGAGACATCAAACCTACCAATTGAGGGTTGATGAGGTGTTTTAACCTGTCAGATGAGGGTTCCACCATTCTCATTAGAGTACCTTCCAAATGAGGGTAACTCTTCAGTGTCTTTACCCGTGGCACAGTACTGACACCCTTTGACTGGGGTCACAAGTTGGATCCCAATTCATTTATCTTATTTAGGGCATGTCGATAAATGATTACCTCCCACAGTCTCAGTTTCAGTCTTTAGAATAGAACTTAGTTCAATTCTACAAAATCAGAATTGTCAGATACAGTCAAATAGTATCAGCAACTTCAGATATCAGTTACTCGGTATCAGAATTTAGGACTTAGCTTCAAAAAAGATTAGCCATAGTATTTATTTTTATACACATTAGTGTATACTCAGTATTTATAGTAGTATCAGTTATCCATGTACTCTCACATTCAGTTACTCCATATCATACAGTTAGTTATTGTTCATGTATATGAACCCTAGCATTCAGCCTTACCTTATCTAGTATACCAGTACATTCCACGTACTGACGATACTCTTTCTTTGCTCTACGATGTCTCATATCATAGGTTTGGACGCTCAGGTTCCCGACTGCACATAGATAGATTCAGATTCAGCTAGCAGAAATAGATTAGAAGTGAGTCCTCATCGTTCAAGGATGTTTTTTTATTTTATTATTTTAGTAGACTCAGTATTTCAGTAGATGGAGTTAGTTGGGGGATTATCACATCAACTCCACTTTCAGACAATTTTATTTAGAGGCTTTTTAGCCTAGTTTTCAGACAGTGTTTAATTTTATAGATTATTATTTAAGTTGATACACGTTATCAGTATTTACAGATTTTGAACCTTATGGAATTTCAGCCTATTATTCCGCATTTACTACAATATCATGTTTTAGTGCTCACAGCAGATATCAGTCATGGGTTAGCTTGTGGTCCTTTGGGGTCATAAGCACGGTATAGCATCCAAAGTGTACTCTCGAGGAGTTAAACATGCATACCATCATGAAATAACTCAGTCATGTGTCATGTCTTCAGAATTCAGTCATGCTTCAGTTATGCATGTTCAGTATGAAAACTCAGCATATCATTAGTTTCAGTCATGTAATCATGCTTCATTTGTGCATGTTCAATATGTGGACTCAGTCTATCAGTATTAGTCAGTCTTATTCGAGGACAAATGTTCCCAAGGGGGAGATATTGTAAGACCCTACAGAATCCTAGCTTAACTCTGTCCTTTAGAGCATTAAAAAAGGTTTCAGACTTAGATTCAGCTAAGTGTTTATACTTAGAACTATTTTTTAGCCTTTTTAAGTTGGCAATCTTATTTTTACAACCCTTATGACCTTAGATTATCGATCTTTGGATTGAATCATGATCAGGTATGTCAATAGGTCACTTCAGGTGAGTTTTGTACTTTTCAGAAGTCCTTTAAGGTATGTTTGGGAGTCTAAAATAGTGGATTAACGCAATCTCGATGTATCGCGTCACCCATCGTATCGACCAGGATTTTTCACCAGCCTTCAGTGCAAATTCTAGTGAGCCAACGTGGTATCGATGCATCGTGTTAGCTATCGCATCGACCATCGATGCGGCGCCCAGTGCATCACTGGACACGATTTTTGCTCATTTAATTCTGCGTCCATAGGGGTAATTAAGTCATTTTTTCCATTCTTAATCAGCCCCAAAACACGAAATTAATTATCCAAAAGAGCAAAATCACTCACTTTCTCTCAAATACTCTCAAGAACAAAATCCTAGGACATTCAATTTCAAGTTCAAGCTTCAAAAACACGCCATCAATCTTCACGAATTTGATTACGAAGGTATATTAGGTGTTCATCTAAGGGTTTCCTTCCACCCTTGGAGTTCAAGAACCTCTTTTAAAACTATAAGTTGATTGCTTTCATGAATTTCATATTGAATTTAATTCTATTCATGTTCATGATATTATTTGGGTTTTAGTCCATAATTTACTACAAGTTTCATGAAATTAAATTAGCATGTGTGGTGAATTATATGATTTGCATATCAAACCCTTGAAATTTCAATTGATCATTGTACCCATGATGTCATGTGTTGACTATCCTCATGTGAAATAACCATGCTCCCCAAGTGTTTGATAGAATGCCTATGTAAATTGAATTGTGAAATCATGATATGTCATCATGTGGTCCCATTCATGTACAAGTTTATGTATCTCAAGTGTTTGACAAAATACCTAGGTGTATGTATTGTTAACAAGTATTTATTGTTATGCTTTTCATGATCATGCCATGATTTACCTTCCATACTTTCGAGTCTTGGGGATATTCAATACCTAAAAATCTAACAATTTACCTAGAGCTACAGTATTTATAGAATAGTCTCAATAATGTCACAAACAGTAGTACTTAGTCAGTTAAAGAACTCAGGGAAACTCAGTATCAGTCTAGCTCAGCTCAGTATCATGAAAAGTGTATTCAGTTAGTTAATAGAACTCAGTGAACTCAATCCAGTTCAGTCACGTAGCACAATTAGCAAAATATTCATCATCCAATCCCTTGGAATGATGATACAAACCATAACAAAATACTAAATTTAAGAATGATAAAACCTAAAAAGAAGTTGTGGTAGCCTCCAATGATGTCCCAAGTGATCTAGGGTGTTCCAAGATGTCCCAAGATGTTTAAAACGGAATTTGGGACGTTATATTTATAGAATACAAGTTATAAACCGACTTGGATTGGGTTTACACGCTGTTTTCCTTCAGATGGGCAGAATTATCCCGATTTTGGTGGCCTCCGCATCGCGGTGACATGCCAGTTCACAATTGTCAAAAAATCTGTCAAATTCCAGTAGCTTATCACTATTTCAATGCATCATGGAGCCTCCTTAAACCCAATTATAGGCTACACGTGCCTATGTTTAAAAAATTTGGTTATATCTTTAATTCATTGATATTTTTCATGAGTCCATCAGACTCTCCTACAGTCATCACGCGCTCAATACTTTTCAGGGGTCCAAAATTACATCCAGCTTCCATCTAGTGTTTCCGTGGTCATTTACGAGCCCTTTTAAGTTGTTTCCACTTGATTTGAAGCTTTTATATCCTTCATATAACATCATAATAAATTAAAAAAGCATAATATAACATTAAACACAACAATTTAGAGCTCAAAACAACACAACATCCTCAATGATGGACTAGAAACACGAGCTAAGCATAGGCTAATTTTACATTGAGCGTTAACTCATTGTTTTGACTCTTTTCTTGATCCAATTAGCCCTTGAACATTATAACTAGGTTTTTTCACATATAAATACATAATAAAAACCTTAGGAACTCATTAATACACATTAGAACCCAACATAATAGACTAGAAAAACACCTAGCTCAAGTTAGTTACACTAGTTTTCTCGGTTTAACTCTAAATGCTCAAATTGAATCAAAACTCATGTGAAAACACCATTGAACATTGTAAACACATACTTGGACACATAAATTCTCATTTATATCATTATCAATACATATAGCATAAGAATCATCCTCAAAGCAAGGCTAAAAAGGCAAGAATATTAACGCTAGAATACATATATACACCCAACATCACCACCCCACACTTAAAGCCTTGTTCGTCCTTGAACAACTCTTAACTATAAACACCATGAGATGAAGATACTCCAAACCTCTATTTCATGTAAGACACTCAAGCTAGCACTATAATGACTACACGGAATGCAAGTTCACAACACTAAGCATGTTATACACAATTGAAAGCTCAAGAATCCTACTCCCAAAACATCCTATCCTTAAGAATGGACTCCACAAGTAGCAATATCATACATATCGTTCAATCAAGAACATCATAAAAATAATCCACATTCATCAAACATGTGCCCCTCACAACATGAGAGTTACCCATAATCACTCACAATTATGAAATTCATAACATAATGGGTATAGGAATCAAGTTACATTCACTCTCACAAAGAATTCACAAGTTACATACAATGAACCATAGGCTTTCCCTTAGTGTAGTGCTCCACTAATAGTCGAATGTAAAGTTTAGGATCAATTAGGGCTTTTTCTGGTTGTAATGTAGGCTAAGGGATGGGTGGGAACTATTTGGAAATAGTGATTAACCTCTCTAAGCTCTTTTATACACTACATCATACATTTAAAACCAATATCCAATAACCAAATTACACTTTTTCATCCACCCATACCTTCTATTTTTTTATCCCATCTCTTTTAAGCATTTTCACAAACACTTGGTGGACGTATAGTTTACTACCACAAGAATTAATTTTTATCTTACTTTTCTATTATGGCAATATTTATAACATCATTTATATCACATTAATCTACCATAATTCAATTATAAACACTAATAACTCTTGCCTTGGAGCATCAATTTCACCTTTCTCTTCTTTAATTTCTCAAACTCCTTAGCAAATCAATTTTTCATTAAAGCACTTAGGAGTTTTTTTTGGATCAAATTATGGTCTATCAAAGAAGGGATTAGGCTACTTATGAGGCTACCAAAGAAAATAAGCTAAAGAGTCAATGGGGTTTAACTAGGATAATGCATAATGGGTAGGACAAATAGAAGGTATAAAATAAGGCTATCAAAGAAATGCCTAAATCATCTGCTAAACTCACACTCTTTATTTTACTTCGCATACACATCGGGCAAGTTCTATACATTACATGCAACAAGGAATATATAATAAAATCACATCACACATGTCACATGCTTGAATCAATAGAATCATCATAGACTCCCAACCAAACAATAGCATGAATTCAAATTTAAGCCAAAAATTTTAAGAGTCAAAAACTTGAGCCTAAGAGTCTCAAAGTAGTAATTCCACAAATAAACATCTTATACAAAAAAAACCACTTGCATCATGCAATCAACAATAGAACCAACTCAAATATCTCACTTATTCTTATCCTAAAAATTTTAAATTGAGTCAAAATGTGGGAATTTCCCCCAAACTCAGTTTAGTTCTACAGAATCAGGACTGTCAGAAATAGTCACCCAATTATTAGTAACTCAGTTCTCAGTAGTTCAGTTATCAGTGATCTCAATTACAGTAAATTAGATTTACATGCAACATTCCACAATCAGTATTTACAGCAGTTTTAGTTATATATGTACTCTCATTCAGTCATAATCATGTTATTCAGTCAGTTATTATTCATGCATATGAACCCTTGCATACCAGCCTACCTCACTTAGCATACTATTACATTCAAAGTACTGACGCATACTCTTTTTTTTGAGCTATGGTGTCATATATCATAGGTTCAGACGCACAGGCTCCTGACCGTACTTAGCAACCAAGCCTATCAGCAGCAGATTTAGTGGTGAGTCCTCATAGTTCGAGGATAGATTTATCATTTCAGTATTTAAGTAGTTCAGTATATTCAATAGTCGGAGATAGTTAGGGACTTGTCTCATCAACTCCACGTTCAAATAGTTAGAGGCTTTCAAGCTAGATTATTTCAAACAGATATTTAGTTTTTAGTATTTATTTATCAGTATTTAGTATTTGTTTTTAGATTATGAAATTTATGAAATTTTAGCCTATTTTCTGTATTATTTTAGTATTATTAATTAGTGCTCACAGCAGGTGTCATTCATGGGTTAGTTGTGGTCCTTCGGGGTCATGAGCACCTTGTGGCATCCGAGGTGCAAACCTGGGTCATTAAAAACTTGATATTAGAGCCTAAGGTTCAACAGAGTCCTAGGGAGTCTGAAATCCACGTCTAGTAGATTCTTGTCCATAGGTGTGCAGCGCACCACACTTATTGACAAGAGGCAATGAGACGTTTTAAGAAAAAGTTTCCATTCTTTCAGTATTTATGTCATGCGAGTGAGCATGAGATCAAGTTAAACTCTCTGTATAATCCAATTTTCCCTTTCGTTTACAGAATATGACTCTCTTAAAGACTAACAGAAGAAGAACTAGAAATCAACCAGAACCTCCACCCGTTTAGGTAGATCCCCTAAATGAGAATGTCTCTTACTCTGAGCTCAAGACTACTTTTACTGCCTTAGCTTATTCAGTAGTTTCTCAGAATAATCAATTATTTATTATCCTATCTAGGCTTATGTCTTATGCTCTACAGAGTAAGGAGGAAAGGCACAAAGAAAAAGGTAGAAAGAATAAGAGGGTCAGAACATCAAGGACAAAGAGTGGCCAAATAAATTCTCCTTGCTAGAAATATGGCAAAAACCATCAGGATGTATGTAGGGATGGTAGTGGGTAGTATTTTGGATTTATAAAGACAGGCCATAGAATCATAGATTGTCCTCAGTTGGGTTTTTAAGGTCAGTGCAATCGTCCTTCATCTCAGTTCGATCACCCAACTCAGCAGGGTGCCGTTTCCAGTGCCGCAAGTGGGCAATGACTAAATAGGCTTTTTACACTTAAGTCTTAATAAGATTAGGAAAGTTATCCTGATGTGGTCACTGGTACGTTACAGATTTTTCATTTAAATATTTATGCTTTGTTAGATCCAGGAGCTTCTTTGTTCTTTATAACTCCTTATATAGTTGTTGATTTTGGAGCCAGTTATGAAATCCTAGCAGAACCCTTCTCAATCTCTACCCGAGTGGGTAAATCTATCATATCCTGATGGGTATACAGGAATTATCTAGTTATGGTATCTCAGAAAGTTACATCAGCAAACTTAGTAAAGCTAGAGATGACAAATTTTGATTTCATTCTCAACATGGATTAGCTTCACTCATGCTATGCTTCAGTTGACTGTAGAAATGGAATTGTCTATTCTTAGTTTTCGAATAAACTTATTGTAATACCCCGATGTTTCTAAGCTAGGAAACAAACCATTTTTCCTACATATGAAATTTCTTATCCTGTGATTCATACTTGAGTACATGACTTACAATGAGTATCCTAGTGATAAGATAGCTTATGATGCATTAAGCATGTTCATATGAGTCACTTAAGGTAATACAAGCTAAGAGTTTTTGAATCCATCAAGTTTTAGTGTTCGATTTCATAAGGGTCATATTTGAATGAGTATAATTCATTGTTAATGTGGTATTTCTGCATATTTCTATCCACCAAATTATATAGAGTCGAATTAGCTTTCTAACGATACCAATTTCATCAAAATCTGACACCCGAGCTAGGAGTTATGGCTTTGTGAAGTATAGTGCGTCGCCTAACCAATCGCATATGGCCACTAGAGCACCTATGGAAATATAAGTGATAGCATATGCGGCGCCTATGTAGATATAGGCGATATCATATGTCGCGGATATCTTATGGTTTCAAGTGACTTAAACACTCCGCTTTGAGTTATTTTGAGGGTAATTAAGTCTTTTAACACTTCTTACACGTCCCTAAACTTAACCATACAAAATATATAGCTCCTAATTATATTATAACCCTACTAACATTTTAAGTTCATCATCCAAGAGCACTAAAAGAGAAAAACAATTAGGGTTGCATAATTAAGCTTGAAGATCTAATTTCAAGGAAATTCCTCCGTCAATTATCAAGAATCTTCCTACTAAGGTATGCGTGAGTTGATTTATGGACTCCTTTCATCCATGAAGCTCAAGAACCATCTTCTAAATTATGTATTATGATGTTTATGTTGTTGGTGGTTGATATTCATATGGTTGGAGTTTGATGATGCCTAAGATGGGATCTTTGTATATTTTGTGTGAGGATATGGTGGTATTTAATGTATAAATATGTGAAATTGGTGGTTGACTATTTGTAATCTTGATGAATCCACCTACGCCTAAGATGTGCATGTAAGGTGTTTGTGAAAATACCTAAGGGAATAGAAATCATGCTTTTATGACATAATAAGTCCTAAATGACTATTCCATGTTCTAAGTTTATGTTCAACGTGATCCCCACGCTATTGTCCTGAATTGAAGATGTTGTATGAGATGCTCATGATATTGTTGTGATATTGAATGACTATGTTATTGAAGCCATGCAAGTATATACATATTGTGTGCATTCCTGATCATGTGATAGTTTATTGAGAATCATTCTTATTATGAAATCCTTACTTATGATATTGTGAATTGTGGACTCTACTCTTATGATCAAGTCAGTTATGTGTGTTAGTTTCCTTCCATCGAGTCCTCGGGGTACTTGTACCCGAAAACTATAGTTGTGTGCCTAGAGCTAGTGTCATGTTTCAAGACATTCTCAGTCAAGCTATGCTCCATAGATTTCAGTTAGTTATGTGACTTAGAAAAACTCAGAAATCTCAGTAGTTTAGTAGTCCTAGTAGTTTCAGTACTCTCAGTCAAACCTCAGATCTCAAGTAGATTTTTCATCAGTCAACGAAACTTAGTGAATTCAGCTTAGTTCAGCTAAGAAAATATTATCAGCTCAGTTAATCAGTTTATAAATCAGTTTAGTTTAGTTAGTCAGTTTAGCGCAGTTAATCTTTTTAGAGTCTTTCAGTTGGGAGTAGGGACTAGCACCGAGCGAGTGCAGGGATGGCAGTTTTTACCGTTATAAAGGCAGAGTCGTTAGTAGTAATCTCTGTACTCCATAACTATGTAGCCAGAGCAGGAAAGGAGTCACCCATCAGATTATGGCTATAATTGACTATTATATTGCCTTAGGCTTGATTTCCTATTCAGGTTCACCCGTCAGAGAGGCTTGACCATAGTAGAGGTCTCTACCCGTGGCACGGTATTGAAACCCTTCTAATCAAGTCAAATATTGGACCCCACTAGTATAGTATCAGGGCATATCGGTTAGGTTACTACCTCCCACAGTCACAGTTACAGTTACAGTAACAGTTTCAGTATCAGTCTTCAAAGTAGAAATCAGGAACCAGGACTATCAGATACTATCATCGATCTAGTAAGGAACTCAGATAGTTCCATTGATTCCTAAACCATCCCGTCAGATAGGCTTGGTCCCATATTTAGATGATTATTATTAGATCTAGAGGTCACCCGGTAGACATGCTTGATCTCAATCTCAGATTCAGTCAAGTATTCTCATTATCAGTTTCAAAGATCACTCGTTAGCTAGGACTGATCTCAGAATTAGATATTCATATACAATTTAAAACTCAGATAGTTTTCCTCAGAATTAGGACTGTTAGATACAGTCATCTATGTTATCAGTCATTCAGTATCTTAGTATCACGAAACTTATGTTGTCAGAGTTCAAACTCAAGTAGTCAGTATCTCTACGAGTTCAGTAGCAGTTTTGTATGTATGTATATATGTATTCTCACATTCATATTAGTCAGCATGTTCATGCATATAAACCCCATGCATTTAGCCTACCCCCACGTATACTCAGTATTTTAGTTATACTGATGCATTTGCGCTATGGTGCTTTCTTTTTATGTTACACCATAGGTTCTGAGGTGCAGATTCCAGATTAGTAGTAGCAGTTCAGTAAGCAGTGAGTCCTCATCTTTTGAGGACATGATCATTACATTTATTATTCTAGTATTTCAGTTTATTTTCAATTTAGGGAGTTAGTTGGAGACATGTTCCTTCAACTCCTTATTCAGACAGTTTAGAGGCTTTCAAACATTTATAGATTTTTCATATTTAGACTTTAGTATTTTCAGTTTTGTTTTGGTATTGTGATACCACCTTATTTTAGATATTTTATTATTCAAGATTGAACCTAACGCCCTCTTTGTTCATGTTTCCACATTTTATATGTATATTATGCAGTTACAGGTACAAATATCAGTCATGGGTTAGCTTGTGGTCCTTTGGGGTCATGAGCACCTGTAGCATTTCGATTTAGAAAATTGGGGCGTTACACCTATCCTTGAATGGAAGGGTAGTACTTCAGCACTTAGGGGTCAGTTTGTTTCTTACCTAAAGGCGAGAAAATGATATCTAAAGGGTGTGTCTACTATCTTGTTCGAGTTAAGGATTCTAGTTTTGACTCCTAGTCTTGAGTCAGTTCCAGTAGCATGTGAATTTCTAGATGTGTTTCCCAAAGATCTTCCTGGAGTCCCTCTCGAGTGAGAAATTAACTTCAGAATAGACCTTCTTCCTGATACTCAGCCTATCTCTATTCCACCATACAGAATGGCACCAGCTAAACTCAAAGAGCCAAAAGAACAGTTAAAGGATTTCCTATAAAAGGGATTTATCATACCCAGTGTATCCCTTTAGGGTGTACCAGTCTTATTCTTGCATAAGAAAAATAGTTCTCTCAGAATATGTATTGACTACCGTCAGTTGAACAAAGTCATGATCAAGAACAAGTATCCCTTCCCAGAATCTATGACTTGTTTTACCAACTTTAGGGTGCCAGTTACTTTTCTAAGATAGACCTCAGATCAGGCTATCATCAACTCAGAGTCAGAGAAAGTGACTTTTGAAAATAGCCTTCAGAACTCAATATGGTCACTTTAAATTCCTAGTCATGTCATTTGGTCTTACTAATGCCCCAACAATGTTCATGGTCTTGATAAACTGCGTGTTTAAGCATTACTTGGACATGTTCATCATAGTCTTCATTGACGATATTCTTTTCTACTCCCGCAGTGAACATGATCATGTAGACCATCTCAAAATAGTGTTATAGACCCTCATAGCCCATCAGTTGTTTGCCAAATTTAGTAAATACTAATTTTCGCTAAGGTCAGTAGCTTTATTTGGTCATATAGTTTTTGGTGATAGTATTAGAGTTGATCCTCAAAAGTCTGAAGCAGTGGGAAACTGGCCCAAACCCATCTCTCCATCAGATATTAGGAGTTTTTTGGGTTTGGATAGCTATTACCGATGATTTTTTAAGGGATTTTTTCTATTGTATCTCCCATGTCTAGATTGACACAAAAAAAAGCCAAGTTCCAATGGTCAGATTTTTGTGAGAAGAGTTTTCAAGAGTTGAAGACTCGACTCACTACAGCCCCAGTTTTAACTTTACCAGATGGTTGAGATGGGTTTGTGGTATATTGCGATACTTCTAGAGTTGGTTTGGGGTGTATTTTGATATAGAAAGGTAAGGTCATAGCCTATACCTCTAGACAGCTTAAGCCCCATGAAAAGAACTATCCCACTTATGATCTTTTATTAGCAGTTGTAGTGTTTTCCTTAAAGATTTGGAGGCATTACTTGTATGGAGTACATGTTGATGTGTTCACAGATCACAAAAGCATACAGTATGTATTCTCTCAGAAATGTTTGAATTTACATCAGAGAATATGGTTAGAGTTGTTGAAATACTATGACATAAGTGTTTTGTATTATCCAAGAAAGGCCAATGTAGTGGCTAATTCTCTCAGTAGGATATCTATGGGTAGTGTTACTCACGTGGAGGATGGAAAGAAAAAGTTAGTTTAAGAAGTTCATCTTCTTGCCCGACTAGGTGTCCACTTAGTTGATTCAGCGTAGGGTAGCGTATGGGTTTAGAATAGTTTAGAATCATCTCTAGTTTTTGAAGTAAACGAAAAGCAGGACAGGGATCCCAGTCTAGTTTAGCTAAAAGAGTCAGTCAGATAACAGAAAGTAGAGGTTTTCTCCCAAGGGGGAGATGGTGTGTTACGCTGCCAGGGTAGACAATATCTGCCATGTGTGGATGGTGTGAGATAGCATATTATTGCAAAAGTGCATGGTGCAAGCTACTCAATACACCCAGGGGCCACCAAGATCTACTGCGACTTGTGGGAAGTCTATTGGTGGGGTGGGATAAAGAGAGACATTGCAGAGTTTGTAGCTAAGTAATCGACATGTCAGTAGGTTAAGATGAAACATTAGAAGCCTAGTGGATCTATGTAGGAGTTCAGTATTCCCACTTGGAAGTGGGAGCAGCTGAACATAGATTTTATGATGGGTTTTCCCCATACTCGTCATTAGCATGATTCGATTTGGGTCATTGTAGATAGAATGACCAAATCAGCTCATTTCTCACCAATTCATACCTCTTATTTAGCTGAGGATTATGCTAAGCTCTATGTTAGAGAGTTGGTCAGATTGCATGGAGTTTCGTTGTCTATCATTTCAGATTGAGGTACGTAGTTCACCTCTCGTTATTGGAAAGCCTTCCAAAAGGATTTTGGTACCCAAGTTTACCTCAGTATAGCCTTTCATTCCCAGACAGATGGTCAAGCAGAAAGAACCATTCAGACTTTAGAAGATATGTTAAGAGTGTGTGCCATTGAATTTAAGGGTAGTTGGGATGGCCACCTGCCTTTAATTGAGTTTGCATATAACAACAGCTATCATTCCAGCATTCAAATGGCTCCATTTAAGGTACTCTATGAAAGGAGATGTAGATCTCCAATTGGTTGGTTTGAAGTAGGTGAGGCCATAGTGGTAGGTCCTGACTTGGTATTTCATACCTTAGAAAAAGTTCAGTTAATTAGGAAAAGACTTAAGACAGCTCAGAGCTGACAGAAATCGTATGTAGATGTAGGAATAGGGGATCTCAAATTTGAGATTGGTGATTATATGTATTTGAAAATCTCTCATATGAAGGGAGTGAAAAGGTTTGGTAAGAAGGGGAAGCTCAGTCCTCGATATGTCAGTCCTTACCAAATTCTCAGCTATTTTGGAAAAGTATCTTACGAGCTCAAGTTGCCTTCAGAATTAGCTTTAGTGCACCCAGTGCTTCACGTCTCCTTTCTTAAGAAATGCATTGGTGACCCAGCAATTGTAATCCCTATAGAGGGTATAAATATTTGAATAGTCTCTCTTATAAAGAAGTTCCAATCAAAATTCTTGATCACCAAGTTCGCAGACTAGGGAACAAAGAAGTTTCTCTAGTCAAAGTTCATTGGTGGAATCAGTCCATTGAGAGAGCTACTTGGGAAGCAGAAGCAGATATGCAGACCAAGTATCCTCACCTCTTCTCCGCAAACTCAGACTTAACTCAAGGTAACAATTTTCCTTGAATTTACTCAGTTCTATTCTCAGATTACCTTTACAAACTCTGTATTGGTTCCAGTTGTTTAACATTCTCATATCATGCATACCATCATAAAACAACTCAGTCATGTGTCATGTCTTCAGAATTTAGTCATACTTCAGTTATGCATGTTCAGTATAAAAACTCAGCATATCAGTAGTTTCAGTCATGTAATCATGCTTCAGTTGTGCATGTTCAATATGTAGACTCAGTCTATCAATATTCTTAGCTTGGTTAGTATCATTTGAGGATGAATATTCCCAAGGGAAAGATATAGAACGACCCTGCAGAATCCTAGCTTAACTCAGTCCTTTAGAGCATGAAAAGAGGTTCCAAACTTAGAGATTTCAGCTAAGTGTTTATACTTAGAACAATTTTTTAGCCTTCTTATGTTAGCGATCTTATTTTTACAACCCTTATTGGATTGAATCATGATCAGGTGTATCAATAGGTCACTTCGGGTGAGTTTTGAATTTTCTAGATATCGTTTAAGGCATGTTTGGGAGTTCAAAATAGTGGATCAATGCGATCTCGATGTGTTGCATCTCCCATCGCGTCGAATAGGATTTTTCACCAGCTTTCTGTGAAAAATCCAGTGTGCCAACGTGATATCGACGTGTCGTGTTGGTTATCGCATCGACTATCGATGCGGCGTGGCGCCCAGTGCGTCACTTGGAATGGTTTTTGCTTATTTAATTTCGCATCTAGAGGGTTAATTAAGTCATTTTTCCCACTCCTAATCATCCCCTAAACACGAAATTAATCATCCAAAGGAGAAAAATCACTAACTTTCTCTCAAATACTCTAAAGAACAAAATCCTAGGGCATTCAATTTCAAGTTCAAGCTTCAAGATCATGCCATGAATCTTCACAAATTTGATTACCAAGGTATGTTAGGTGTTCATCTAAGAGTTTCCTTCCACCCTTGGAGTTCAAGAACCTCTTTTAAAACTACAAGTTGATTGCTTTAATGAATTTCATGTTGAATTTGATTGTATTCATGTTCATGAGATTATTTGGGTTTTAATCGATGATATACTACAAGTTTCATGAAATTAAATTAGCATGTGTGGTGAATTATATGATTTGCATGTCAAACCCTTGAAATTTCAATTGATTATTGTATCTATGATGTCATGTGTTGACTATCCTCATGTGAAATAATCATGCTCCCCAAGTGTTTGATAGAATGCCTATGTAAATTGAACAGTGAAATCATGATATGTCATTATGTGGTCCCATTTATGTACAAGTTCATGTATCTCAAGTGTTTGATAAAATGCCTAGGTGAATATATTGTTAACAAGTATTTATTGTTATGCTTTTCAAGATCATTTCATGCTTTACTTTCCATGCTTTCGAGTCCTGAGGGTATTCAATATCCAAAAATCTAGGTGTTTACCTAGAGCTACAGTAGTTACAGAACAATCTCAGTAATGTCACGAACAGTAGTACTCAGTCAATTATAGAACTTAGTGAAACTCAGTATCATTCCATTTCAGCTCAGTATCATAAACAATGTATTCAGTCAGTTAACAAAACTCAGTGAACTCAGTCTAGTTTAGTTAGTTAGTACAATCAGTAATAGTTCAGTCAATCCTAGTACAGTCTAGAAATTAGTTCAGTGTCTATTCCATTGGGGAGTAGGAATCAGCACCGAGTAAACCCAAGGATGGGGGCCTACCTGCTAGTAGAGGGTGTGATCCCTAGTAGCAGTCCTTGCATTTTAGAACTACATAGCTAGCGGAGGTTGAGATATCAACCTGCCAGTTGAGGGTTGATAAGGTGTTTTACCTGCCAGTTAAGGGTACCACCATTCTTATTTAGGGAACCTACCAGATGAGGGTGACTCTTCAACTTGTCTTTACTCATGGCACGGTACTGACACCCTTCCAGCTGGAGTTACAGGTTAGACCCCAATCTATTCAAAAAGGGGAATGTCGGTTAGATGATTACCTTCCACAGTTTTAGTTTCAGTTTCAGACTCAGTATAGAACTCAGTTTAGTTCTATAAAATCAGGATTGTCAGACACAATCACCCAGCTCAGTATAGAATTCAGTTTAGTTGTACAGAATTAGGACTGTTAGAAATAGTCATCCAGTTATCAGTAACTCAGTTCTCAGTAATTCAGTTATTAGCGATCTCAGTTACAGTACGTAGATTTACATGCTACATTGCATAATCAGTATTTATAGCAGTTTCAATTATATATGTACTCGCAATCAGTCATACTCATGTTACTCAGTTAGTTATTGTTCATGCATATATACCCTTGCATATTAGCCTACCTCACTTAACATATAAGTATATTCAAAGTACTGATGTAATCTCTTTCTTTTGCGCTATGATGTCTTATATCATAGGTTCAGACACACGGGCTCCTGACTGTACTTAGCAGCCCAGCCTATCAGCAGTACATTTAGCAGTGAGTCCAAAAAAGTTCGAGGCTAAAGTTATCATTTCAATATTTTAGTAGTTCAGTATATTCAATAGTTGGAGTTAGTTGGGGACTTGTCCCATCATCTCCACGTTCAAACAGTTAGAGTCTTTCAGGCTACATTATTTCAGACTGATGTTCCGCGTTTTGTATTTATACAATTCTATAAAATATAAACTATATTTGTTGATACAAATTAAATTATTCAAATACTTCCTCCATTTTAAAAAGAATGACCTATTCACCTTTTTAGTCTGTTTCAAAAAGTTTGACCCCTTTCTTTTTTTGGCAGTACTTTAATTTCAACTTTCCACATGACATGTTTAGGACCACAAGATTAAAGGGTATTTTGATACATTTGACAAAATTTAATTTAAGGCCACAAGATTAAAAGGTATTTTGATACATTTGACACAAATTTAATTTAAAGCCACAAGATTTGAAAGTCTTCTTTATTTTTTTAAACTTTGTGTCAAGTCAAAGTAGGTTATTCTTTTTTAAATGGAGGGAGTAATATATTTACATCAAATGATACATCTATATTTATATATGATAGACTCAAGTAAATACAAATGACAAATACCTGTTAATATATAAATTAAATGGAAATGGGTTACAAATACCCTAGAACTATTTAAAATGGAGTAAAAATACCATTTCGTTAGTTTTTTGGCTCAAAAATATCCCTCCGTTAAATATTTGACTCAAAAATACCCCTCTATTAAATATTTGGCTAAAAAATGCCCCTCTCTCTAATGGAATGCCACCAAATATGCCACATTAAATAAAATTGTCACATAATCAATCCACGTCAAAGTCCACATGAAAAATCACCTTTCTAAATATATCAAAAGATTTTAGCATTAGCCAAATTGACACTATATTTGACATCAATGATGACAATTTAGCTCTTGAAGTTTGAACCATGTTTTGGCTCAATGAAAATGTCATCCATGGCTACCATATTCTCTTCGATTTTCACCAGATATCTGAGCAATAGCGGAATCTTAATGTTCTCAATCGAAGCTAACGGCTAATGAGAAATGTCACAGCTGGAATCGCTTATGAATTACTGTCATGTGAATAGTCATTGCTTTAAATATGCCAATAATGAGGATTATTTTACAAGGAAGAGAGGTCTTAGACTGCCACAGCCTAGGTGGTACTTAGGATCTCCATTAGATTGTTTAGAATGTCCAATGTTGTATGTTATAGATAAATTGGACAACAAAATACATATAAATCTCATTATCATAAGCTAGTAGAATAAGTACGTTGAACTCATTGGGGGCGGGGAGAGGGGGGTATTAAATATTAGTTTAAAAAAAAGTAGGTGAGAATTGGGTTTTATGAGCTCATTTTTAATTGGTAAATAATGCCTGAGAGTAGTGAAAAACTGCTTCAATTAGAAGAATATATTAGTTTTAAGCTAGAGTGTGATCATTAATGACTTCGGTAGTCTTCTGTTTATATTTGATTGCCTGAATGTGTAATCACTTATACTAACCTAAAACATAATAATTTTTGTAATATCCTCAAATCCATTAATCTAATTGGTTCTCTAATGTGTGTGAATTTGTAGAAAGCAGAAATGGTTCCATCGTCGACGTCAACTATAGCATCAATTTGGCTAAAGTTAAAATCTTTGATGTATTTAAAAAGGTAATTTTTCATATGGACGCTGACCGGATTAATTATATGGCAATTTTGTTCCATGTGGCATGCTTGGTGGCATTCCGTTTGAGAAACAGACATTTTTTAGCCAAATATTTAATGGATGGATATTTTTGTAATGACCTGAAAATACCCCCTAGACGTCACACGGTGCCTAAGAATGCAAGTAGTCCCAAGCTAACCCTTTAAGCCTTCTAAACTTGGAAATCATGATAAAAATAAACTTAACATATGAAATCTGAATATAACTGAATTAATATCTTAATTTAAAGTCTTTATCTTGAAAGTCTTTAAAACTGGCACTTTTGAACATAAAACAGAAACAGTCAGACAAGCTTCTACGTCTTACTAGAGAGCCACTGGGACAGGCCCCAGCTGACCCGAATATAAATAAAAAAACAAATAACTGAAACACTTCATCAATATAAAAGTCTAAAAATTGGGTCCTTAGACTATGAGGACTCACCAAAAGTCAGGATGTAGGTGGTGATGCCCTGTAATACCTCGAATTTTCTTTAAGTCGAGTTTTATCCTTTAGGGGAGTAAGGGCTGACTTCCCAAGTAAGAAATATTTTAAATCGTGTAGAATTTACCTAATACCAACTTTTTTTCATGTGGAGAATTGAATAAGTTTTCCGTTGATACCAAATTCGCCCAAATCCGACACTCGGGCGAAGAGTTAGAGCCATTTTAGAGAGACAGTGTACCACCTGGTACTTTAGTGCATCGCAGAGCCATCCAAAATGGCAATTATCAAAATCCAGTAAGCCTCCGCGATTCCACCACATCTCGGTGGCTTTCCAGTTTGCAACCAATGGGGCAACGCAATTTCCACCGCATCGTGCCAAGGCTTAGTTTCCCAATTTTCCAATTTCCTGTAAGCTGGCACAATTATGGCGTGTCACGCCAGCATATAAAATTGGGATTTTTCCAGTTTCGAATTTTAATTCCAAGGGCAAGACAGTCATTTTGCTACCCCTTTATATACTCTTTAACACAAGATTTCTCATTATTTCACCCAAATATACATGTTTTCTCTCAATTTTCTTTAAGAACAACCATTAGTGTTTATAGCTCAAGACCCAAGTCGTTAAGATTCCTCCGTAAATCTTTCGAGAATCATATAACAAGGTATGCAGATGTTGATTCTTGGGTTCCTTCCACCCAAGAAGTTCAAGAATCCTTTTTCTAAATTTAAAGATCTTATATTTATGAGTTTTCATGATTCATGTGAATTAAAATTGAAGTTCATGTTATTATTGAGTTTTAATTCATGAGTTAGACTACCAATTTCAAAAGTTGATTCTAGTATGTGTTGAATTGTATAATGTTCTTGATAAACCCTCTTCAAGTTGCATGATATTGATGTATTCATGATAATTAAGTGGTTTAACCAAAACATGCTCCCCATATGTTTGATAGAACGCTTAAGTAAAGAAAATAGTGCGCTCTTTAGTATGTTAAGCATGAAATCCCCAATTATGCGATAACTTGTGCATGCCAAGCATTTTTTGAAATGCCTTAGTGAATATATTATGATAAGTTGCATGCATTCTTATCCATGTGTATTCCTTATTGAACAACTATGAGGTATTAGTATGTATTCCCTATAAATTTACATGTTATTGACATTCAAGTGATTGATGAGATATCGTATTGATTGTGTTGTGAATGAAAGTCCATTGTCATGATACTCAAGTGTGGCCCTGTCTTATTTATTTATGCTATCAATTCCTGGGGCTATTTATACCCAAAAATTTAGCTACGTGTCTAGATCCGAATCAGTTTCAAGATATATTCAATCATTATATGATCAGTAGAATTCAGCCAGTACAGAACTTAAGAAAAATTCAATAATCTTAGTACTAGTTCAATTCAGTCTCAGTATCAGTCTAATCTAACTCAGTATTCAGTTTCAATTCAATAGTATTCAGTAGTATCCAGTATTCAGTTCAGACTTCAGTGAAACTCAATAAGCTAACAAGAATTCAGTAGCATTTTCTCAAATAACGGAACCAGGTAAATTCAATTAGCTCAGTCAAGGAAGATGACCAGTAACAGATTCAGCTCAGTCTAGGAATCAATTCAGTGTCTATTCAGTTGGGAGTAGAATTCAGCATCGAGCAAGGGCAGGGATGATAGCTACCCGTTATTTTAGGTAGAGTCGTTAATAACAATCCCTGCACTCCAAAACTGCGTAGCCACCGCAGGATAAGGAGTCACCCGTCATATTAGGCTTGACTACCTCCCCAGAGTCACCCGTTATATTAGGCTTGGCTCCGACCAGGTGTAACCCGTTGTGTTATGCATGGCATCCTGGGTTTAGAGAGAAGTGTCTTTACCCATGGCAAGGTATTGACACCCTTCTAACTGGGGTTACAGATTGGACCCCAAAGAAGCTAGAAGGGGCATGTCGGTTAGATGACTACCTCCCACGGTCTCAATTTCAGATTCAGTCTCAGTAATAGAATTCAGATGAGGAGTCACCTGTTATACTATGCTTGACTACCTCTCAGAGATCACCCATTATATAGGCTTGATCTCAGATTCAGACAATCATATTCATTATCAGTAAACTCAGATGTCACCTTTTATATAAGCTTGATCTCAGATTCAGTTTATCAAGTATCAGGCATCATTACTAGTTTTAATGTCGCCCGTTATATAGGCTTAATCTCAGATATAATAAATCAGTAGCAATATCAGCAAGATTAGACATCAGTCTCAATAGACTCAGTTATTCTATCTCTCAGTATTAGTAAACTCAGACATCAGTACTAGTAGACTCAGTCATCAGTAAGTCAGTATTCAGAAACCAGTATTTAAAGTTCGTATTCACTGTTACTGCGGTTTCAATTTTGGTTTGTGCATTCATGCATATGTCCTCATTCAGTACTCTCATGCTATTCAGTTAAGCTATGTTTATACATAAGATCTTGCATTTAGCCTTACCTCATCTAGCATACCATTATATTCAAAGTACTGACACATACCTTTCTCTTGCGCTATGGTGTCTATACCATAGGTTATAAAGTGTATGATCCAGAGTACCCTTAGAAGTCCAGACTCAGTCAGCAGAAGTAGACATAGCAGTGAGTCCTCTTCATTAGAGGATAATCCTTATTTTATTATGGCATTAGACTCAGTTTATTTTTAGTAGACGAAGTTAGTTGGGGACATGTCCCATCAACTCTACAGTTCAGACAAGTTTAGAGGCTTTTTGGATAGATGTATTAGTATTCAGTTTTCAGTATTGATTATTTTTAGATATTTGAACCTTATGGCAAGTTTCCACTAGTTTTCTGTATTTATTTCAGTATATTATGCAGTTCTCAGGTATAGATATCAAAAAATGGTTAGCTTGTAGTCCTTCGGGATCATGAGCACCGTGTAGTGTTCTGGTTCCAAAAAATTGGGGTGTTACATGCTTGTAATCAATCGTGCTGCTGGAATTGAACATTAGATCCTACATTATAATAATATATATCAAATAGGCATATATGTGGGTCAGTATCTCTGAAATGTACTGACTATGTGGGGGTGAATGCATGCATAAAACAATAACTGAATATTCAGCTAAACTTTCAATGATGCATGCTAAGTATAAATGACTAACCTTGAGATTGAATAAAATAAAGACTGCAAAATCATAAACATAAGCAATGAAGCATAAGAATAAACTTTGTGAGCCATAACACTTAGTTTATAAAAGCTTTACTTTTTATTCTTTCTTTTGGGAGGTTTTTCTAATCGACATAGAGTCCAACGTCTTACCCATGATGGGGAGAGTTGTTCTACCCTCACCATCAGAATAGAACCTTAACTTAGTGATCACTATACTTAACCCATATTGGAACTTAACCTACGGTGGCACGTAGTTCTGGGGTATGTGACCTTAGACTCATACCCAATTCAGTGTTAAATACTACTCCCATATTACTTATGTAACGCCCCGAGTCTGTACCTAAGACACTACACGATGCTCCTAATCTCGAAGGAATACAAGCTAACCCATGTCCGGTACCTGCTGCAATAACTGAGTAATAAATACTCTAATTATGCAGAAATATACAGAAACATATGCCATATGGTTCAAATCTATAAATAAATCTGAATACGGTATCAAAATTCCAAAACTGAATATAAGTACTGAGCAAACTGTCTGAAAATACTCTAGTCTGACAAAGTCTCTAACTGTCTGAACTGTGGAATTGATGGTACAAGCCGCCAACTAACTCCATCTACTAAAATAAAACTGAATTACTATAAATAATAAGCATGTCCTCGAACTATGAGGACTCACCACTACTCTAAAAGCTGAGAATCTGAACTGCTAAGGGTGCTCTGGAGCCAGTGCATCTAGACCTATGATATAAGACATCATAGCGTAAAGAAAAAGCATGCGTTAGTACTCTGAATATACTAGTATATTCAATGAGGTAGGCTGAAATGTATGGGTTCATGTGCGTAATCAATAATAACTGAATAACATGAGTATGACTGAGTAAGAGTACATGCATGAACACATAGACTGTAACTGATGTTGTGCTAATACTGAGTACTAAATCGAAATACTGATAACCGATATTTGGGTTTATGAATACTGCATTACTGATTATTTAAAAGAGTGTATCTGAAAGTTCTGAGTACTGTGGAACCATAATGAGTTCCATACTGAGCTGAGTGGCCATGTCTGATATTCCTGAATCTGTAGAACTGAACTGAGTTTTATACTGAGACTGAGACTGGAACTGAGACTGTGGGAGGTAATTATCTAATCGACATTCTTCTTCTTTAGTTAATTTGGGTTCCAACCTGTAACCCTAATTGGAAGGGTATCAATACCGTGCCACGGGTAAGGATAAGCTGTGAGTTAACCCTCTCTAATAGGAAGCTATTTCGTCAAACCTCACTGACAGGATAACTCAAATAAGAAGTATCAACCCTCATAATGTCTAGTAGTAAGATACCTCAACTGAAGCTAGCTATGTAGTTTGGTAATGTAGGGATTGCTGCTAAGGGTTGAACCCTTTACTGACTGGAATGCCCCTCATCCCTGGGTAAACTCGGTGCTAAATACTACTCCCAACTGAATAGACACTGAACTAATTTCTAGTCTATACTAGACTGGACTAAATAGTGACTAAGCATACTGTTTAGCTGAATTGAACAGAGTTCACTGAGTTCCATTGACTGATGGAATACTATTGAATTATGTTAGCTGACTGAGTTTACGAAGGTTTGAACTAGATACTAAATTAGACTGGACTAATATGGATTCTACTAAATTTTCCTGAGTTATATAACTGATTAAGAGTACTACTGATCATGTCGTGACTGATACTATTCTATGACTGACCATGGCTCTAGGTAATCAGCTAAATTGTTGGGTACAAGTACCCCCAGGACTCGATAGCATAAATTAAGAGACATGGGTTAACATGAAATATGTAAACTATGAACTTGATCATCATTCATACATTGGGGCATTTTAACAAACACTTGCATGATATAACTTGCAAATAAGCTAACTTGACATGATTTCATTCTCTTAATAGTTCATATGGACACTTTATCAAGAACTTGGTGAGCATAGAATATGCACATAGTATTGAACAACAAGTGAGCATCATAATTCATCTCTAATTTCATGAGTCAAGGGTTTTCATGGATTCACATGAATCTACACATATAATGATCAATTTCACATGATATATACATACATATATATATATATAACTTAATCCAAATAGCAATCATGGATACTCTTTAATTCCAACCGTGGAAATCATAAAATCAATTACTTGAAGTTTAAAAGAGATTCTTGGATGAACACTTCACATACCTGTGTTGAAAATTTCTGAAAGTTATATATATCTATATATATATATATATCTATATCTATATATATATATATATATATATATATATATAAAAAATCATGAATTAGGAACTTAATCCAAATAGCAATCATAGATACTCTTTAATTCCAACCGTGGAAATCATAAAATCAATTACTTGAATTTTAAAAGAGATTGTTGGACGAACACTTCACATACCTGTGTTGAAAATTTCTGAAAGTTTATGGTTGAATCTTGAGTTCTTGATTTGAAATTTAAGCACCTAGGGTTTTGTTCTTAAGCTAATTGGAGAATGAATGGCTATATTTTCTCTATAGGAAGTTTAATTTTGTGTTTTGGGGGTTGAGGGTCAAAGGAAAAAGACCTAAATACCCCCAATAATGTGGTCTTTTAAATAATTGAAAATTGGGTTACCGATGCGCAGTTCGACACAGTGCGTCGATGGCATTGATGCGATAGCCAACGCGTCGCGCCATGTTCACATTGATTCTCTAGAATTAGACGCTGGTAGCTGGGGAAAATATTAATCAATGCGATAGTCAATACGGCGTGCCAAGATCGCGTTGATCCAATGTTTTAAGGTTCTAAATGGGCTTTAAACGAAGTCTGAAAAATCCAAAACTTGTTCGAAAACACCAACGGACATTCCTGATCATAAATCAACCTAAACATTAATATTTAATGAACGTAAAGGTAACAAAATAAGATTACCAACCTTTGTAGGTTATAATGACACTAAGTCTGAGTACTTAGCTAAAATATTCTAAGTCTGGGACCCCTTGACAAGCCTAAAGGACTGAATTAAGCTTAGGATTTTGCGGGGTCTTACATTATCTCCCCCTTGGGAATATTCATCCTCAAATGAGACTACTGTGATGGAGAATACTGAGAGGCTGACTTACTTACTAGACATGAACATCTAGATATGACTATATGACTGATATTACTGGTATTCTAAATTATCATACTGAACATGCATATTTGCTGCATGGATATAGTTGAACATGATTCATCAATGCTTGACTGGGATTACTTATAAACTGAATCTATATACTGAACATGCAATGAGAACTGATACCATATTTGTAACTGAAATCCGAACATAAAACTAATTAAGCTTAAGGAAACTATTACCTTGAGCTAAGTCTGGATTAGCGGAGAATAGATAAGGATACTTGGTTCGCATGTCTGCTTCTGCTTCCCAAGTAGCTCCCTCAACGGACTGATTTCACCAAAGAACTTTAACTAGAGAAACTTCTTTGTTCCTCAGTCTGCAAATCTGATAGTCAAGGATTTTGACTGGGATTTCTTCATAAGAGAGGTTGTTCTGAATATCTATGCCCTCAATAGGGACTATGACTATTGGGTCACCTATGCATTTCTTTAGCAAAGAGACATGGAACACTGGATGAACTGGAGATAAATCTAAAGGTAACTCAAACTCGTAAGCTACCTTCCTAAAATGACTGAGGATTCGGTAAGGACCGATATATCGGGGACTGAGTTTCCTATTCTTGCCAAAATGCTTCACTTCTTTTATAGGAGAGATCTTCAAGTACACATAGTCACCAATCTTGAACTCGAGATCCTTTTTGCATATATCTGTATACGATTTTTGTTGTCTCTGAGCTGTCTTAAGCCTTTCCCTGATCAACTGGACCTTCTCTAAGGTACCAAACACCAAGTCAGGTCCTACTAATATATCCTCACCCACTTCAAACCAACCAATGGGAGATCTACACCTCCTCTCATAAAGCACCTCAAATGGATCTATCTGAATACTGGAGTGATAGTTGTTGTTATATGCAAACTCAATCAAAGGCAAGTGGTCATCCCAACTACCTTTAAAGTCTATCGCACATGCTCGTAACATATCTTTCGAGGTCTGAGTGGTCCTTTCTACTTGACCATCTTTCTGAGGATGAAAGGCTATACTAAGATAAACTCGGGTACCAAGACCCTTTTGGAATGCTTTCCAAAAATAAGAGGGGAACTGGGCACCTCTATCTGAGATAATGGCAACAGAACACCGTGCAATCTAACCAACTCCCTGACATAGATTTTGGCATAATCCTCGACTGAAAAAGAGGTATGAACTAGAAGGAAATGAGCTGATTTGGTCATCTTATCTACAAGACACAAACTGAATCATGCTAACGACGAGTACGAGGAAAGCCCATCATGAAGTCCATGTTCACTTCTTCCTATTTCCAAGTGGGAATACTGAACTCCTGCATGGACCCACTAGGCTGCTGATGCTCAATCTTAACCTGCTGATATGTTGAACACTTAGCCACAAACTATGCAATGTCTCTTTTCATCCCACTCTACCAATAGATCTCCCGCAAATTACGGTACATCTTCGTGGCCCCTGGATGAATAGAGTAACGCATACCATGTACTTCTGCAAGAATTTTCTGCGTCAAGCCATCTAGAGCTGGCACATACAGATGACCCTGACAATGCAAAACACCATCTCCCCTTTGGGAGAAAACCTCTACCTTCTAATTTCTGACTGATTCCTTCAACTGGACTAGACTAGGATCCTTATGCTATTTTTCTTTACTTCAAAAACTAGGGATAATTCAGAGCTACTCTGCACCCATACACTACCTTCTGCTGAATCAACTAAAAGAACACTTATTCGGGGCTAGTTGATGAACTTCCTGGGCTAATCTCTTCTTACTATTCTCAACATGGGAAACACTACCCATAGATATTCTACTGAGAGTGTCAGACACTATATTGGCCTTGCCCGAATGATACAAAACACTTATGTCATAGTCTTTCAATAATTCCAACCACCTTCTCTGATGGAGGTTGAGGTCTTTCTTAGAGAACACATACTACAGGCTCTTATGATCAGTGAACACATCAATGTGCACACCATACAAGTAATGCCTCCAAATATTTAAGGCAAAAACTACTACTGCTAACTCAAGATCATGAGTAGGATAGTTCTTCTCATGGGGCTTAAACTGTCTTGAGGAAGAGGCTATGACCTTACCTCTCTACATCAGAACACAACCTAATCCAACTCTGGAAGCATCACAGTACATAATAAAATTATCTAAACTATCTGGCAAAACTAGAGTTGTAGTGAGTCGAGTCTTTAACTCCTGAAAACTCTTCTCACAAGAATCTGACCACTGGAACTTGACTTTTCTCTGAGTCAATCTGGACATAAGGGATGTAATAGATGAAAATCCCTTAATAAACCATTGGTAATATCCAGCTAAACCCAAGAAACTCCTGATATTTAATGGAAAGATGGGCCTAGGCTATTTTCTCACTGCTTCGGTCTTTTAGGGATCAAATCCAGTGCCATCACCAGAAATTATATGGCCAAGGAATACTACTGACCTCAGCCAAAATTTGCACTTACTGGATTTGGCAAATAACTGATGGTTTTTGAGAGTTTGCAATACTGTTTTGAGATGGTTTGCATAATCTTGTTCACTATGGGAGTAAACAAGAATGTCATCTAAGAAGACTATGACGAACATGTCCAAGTACTGCTTGAACACACGGTTCATCAAGTCCATGAAAGTTGCAGGGGCATTTGTAAGCTAAAGGACATGACTAAAAATTCAAAGTGACCATACCAAGTTTGGAAAGCTATTTTTTGGATATCACTTTCCCTAATTCTGAGTTGATGATAGCCTGATCTATGGTCTATCTTAGAGAAATAACTGGCACCCTGAAGTTGGTCAAATAATTCATCTATTCTGGGGAGTGGATACTTGTTCTTGACCATAACTTTGTTTAACTAACGGTAATCTATGCGCATTCTAAGAGAACCATCTTTCTTATGCATGAATAATACTGGTGTGCCCCACAGGGACACACACTAGGTCTGATGAATCCCTTATAAGAGATCCTTTAACTACTTCTTTAATTCTCTAAGTTCAGTTGGAGCCATTTTATATGGAGGGATAGAGATGGGCTGAGTATCTGATAGAAGATCAATTCTAAAATCAATTTCCCTTTCGGGAGGAACTCCGAAAAGATCTTCGGGAAACACATCTAGGAATTCACATACTACTGATACTGATTCAAGAGTAGGGATTTCTGAACTAAAGTCTTGGACTCGAATGAGATGGTAGACATATCCCTTAGATATCATCTTTCTAGCCCAAAGGTAAGAAATAAGTTGACCCCTAAGTGCTGAAGTACTACCCTTCTACTCTAGGATGGGTTCATTCAGAAACTAAAATTGGACAACTTTGTTTCTGCAGTTTACTGAGACATAATAGGAATGAAGCTAATCCATATCGAGAATGACATCGAAATCAGTCATCTCTAATTTGACTCAATCTGCTGAAGTGACTTTCTGAGATATCATAATTGGATAGTTCCTGTATACCCGCTGGGCTATGATAGATTTACCCACTGGGGTAGAAACTAAGAAGGTCTCTACTAGAATTTCAGGACTAATTCTGAAATCAACAGCTATATATGGAGTAACAAAAGACAAAGAAGTTCCTGGATCTAGCAAAGTATAAATATGTAAATGGAAAACTTGTAACGTGCCAGTGACCATATCAGGAGAACTTTCCTGATCCTATCAGTACTGAAGAGCATAGATTATATTTGGGCACTGCCCACTGGTGGCACTAGAAGAGGCACCCTGCTGATTCAGGCAAGCGAAATGAGCTGGGAGATAGTTATGCTGACTCTACGAACCCACCTGAGGACACTGTCTGACTCTGTGTCCTAGCTTTCCACATCCAAAACACATATCGCTACCAGCTCTGTAGACACCCTGGTGGTTTCTACCGCACTTCTGGAAAAAGGGATTGGTTTGGGTACTGTTAACACTGCCCTGGGGTTTAGGGCCTGTGCCCTATCTCAGTTGCCATCTCTAAATTTTGGTACTGGAGCACTGGCTGAGAAAGGACTTGAACTGAGGATTTCGGGTGGAACTGAGAATGATTCCCACCCTCTGACTTAGGCTGAGTGAAATTAAAACTACCTGTTCTCGCCCTCTTATTCTCCCTCTGTTTCTCTTTATTCTTGTCCTTCTCTGTCTATTGAGCATGGACAATGATCCTGGCTATGTCCATCTCGTCAATAAGTATTGCGGTCCTACACTCCTTGACCATACTGCTAGACACTCCTGACACGAACTTACTCATCTTCGCTCTGCTATCTACTATAATATGCAGGGCATATCTGGCTAACTGAGTAAACTTGAAAGAATAGTTTTGCATTATCATATTGCCCTGCTTTAGTTTTATAAACTCTAAAACCTTTGCTTCCCTCAACTCTAGAGGGAAGAACCTATCCAGAAAAGCAACTGCAAACTCCTCCCATTCTATGGACCCTGCATCTGCGGCCCTCTCTGCCTTCTACTATTTGAACAATGAGTAAGCCACATCTTTTAAATAATATGCATCCAACTCAAATCTCTCAATAGCAGTCAGCCCTATGATATTGGTAACCTACACCTGATCAAGAAATTCCTGAGGGTCCTCATCTGACTTAGACCCGGTAAATAATGAACGGTTCATTCGGGTGAAGTCTTGAATACTAGAAGCATCAGTATTGGCCATTAGGTTGATTGGAACCATAGTTGGACGTTCATTCTGGGCTGCCACAGAATGAGCTAGGGTGATGAAGGTTGCTCTGAACTTTGCGTGGGAGACATGCTGGGCCAAAGGATCTAGACGGATGGGTTGAGGGGCTGATTGATCTCCTATTACTCTTTCCTAAGTCCTCTTTGGAGGCATATTCTATATATGAAAGAGAAACTAAGATTAGAAAGAGAGTGTAACTGGAGCTCATGCTTACACGCACGACGTGAATTCTGAAAGACAGGAAACTTTTCCTAAAACATCTCGTACCCTCTTGTCCATAAGTGTGGCGTGCGACACACCCATGAACAAGACTCTACTAAATATGGCTTTCAAAATTCCTAGGACTCTATTGAACCTTAGGCTCTGATACCCAGTTTATTACGCCTCGAATCAGTACCCCAGACACTACACGGTGCTCCTAATCCTAAAGGACCACAAGCTAACCCATGTCTGGTACCTGCAGTAATAACTGAGTAATAAATATTGTAATTATGTAGAAATAGGTAGAAACATATGCCATAAGGTTCAAATCTATAAACAAATCTAAATATGGTATCAAAATACCAAAACTGAATATAAGTACTGAAAAACTGAACAAACTATCTGAAAATACTTTAGTCTAAAAAAGCCTCTAACTGTCTGAACTGTGGAATTGATGGTACAAGCCCCCAACTAACTCCATCTACCAAAATAAAAATGAAGTACTGTAAATAATAAGCATGTCCTCGAACTATGAGGACTCACCACTACTCTGAAAGCTGAAAATCTGAACTGCTAAGGGTGCTCTAGGGCCCGTGCGTCTGGACCTATGATATAAGAAATCATAGCACAAAGAAAAAACATGTGTTAGTACTTTAAATGTACTAGTATGCTCAGTGAGGTAGGCTGAAATGTATGGGTTCAGGTGCATGAACAATAATAACTGAATAACATGAGTGACTGAGTAAGAGTACATGCATAAACACATAGATTGTAACTGAGATTGTGTTAATACTGAGTACTAAATCGTAATACTGATAACTGATATCTGGGTTTACGAATACTGTATTACTAATTATTTGAATGACTATCTGATAGTTCTGAATACTGTGGAACTATACTGAGTACCACACTGAGCTGAGTGACAATGTTTGATAGTTCTGAATCTATAGAACTTAACTAAGTTCTATACTGAGACTGTGGGAGGTAATCATCTAACCGACATCCCCCTTTTCTAGTTGATTTGGGGTCTAAACTGTAACCCCAGTTGGAAGGGTTCAATACCGTGCCACAGGTAAGGACAAGATGTGAGTTAACTCTCTCTGACTGGAAGCTCTTTTATCAACCCTCGCTGATAAATATAACTCAGATGATAAGTATCAACCCTCATAATGTCTGGTAGAAAGATACCTCAACCTATGCTGGCTATGTAGTTCTGTAACAAAGGGATTACTGCTAAGGATCAAACCCTCTGCTAATAGGAATGCCCCCCATCCCTGGGTTAACACGGTGCTGAATCCTACTCCCCACTGAATAGACAGTAAACTGATTTCTAGTCTGTACTAGGCTGGACTAAATAATTACTGAGCTTACTATTTAGCTGAACTGAACTGAGTTCCATTAACTGACCGAATACTACTGAATTCTGTTAGCTGATTGAGTTTATGAGGTCTGAACTAGATACTGAATTAGACTGGACTAATATGGATTCTACTAAATTTTTTTGAGTTCTGTAACTGACTGAGAGTACTACTGATCGTGTCATGACTGAGACTGTTCTATGACTGACCATGGCTCTAGGTAATCAGCTAAATTGTTGGGTACAAGTACCCCCAAGACTCGATAGCATAAATTAAGAGACATGGCATAACATGAAACATGTAAACTATGAACTTGATCATCATTCATACATTGGGGTATTTTAACAAACACTAGCATGATATAACTTGCAAATAAGCTAACTTGATATGATTTCATTCTCTTAATAGTTCACATGGACACTTTATCCAACACTTGGTGAGCATAGAATATGCACATAGTATTGAACAACAAGTGAGCATCATAATTCATCTCTAATTCGAGTCAAGGGTTTGTTATGGATTCACATGAATCTACACATACAATGATCAATTTCACATGATATATATATAATCACGAATTAGGAACTTAATCCAAATAGTAATCATGGATACACTTTAATTCCAACCGTGGAAATCATAAAATCAATTACTTGAAGTTTAAAAGAGATTCTTGGATGAACACTTCACATACCTGTGTTGAAAATTTTCTGAAATTTTATGGTTGAATCTTGAGTTCTTGATTTGAAATTTAAGCACCTAGGGTGTTGTTCTTGAGCTAATTGGAGAATGAATGACTATATTTGCTCCATAGGGAGTTTAATTTAGTGTTTTGGCGGATGAGGGTCAAGGTAAAATAGACCTAAATACCCCCAAGAACGCGTTCTTTTAAATGACTGAAAATTGGGTTACCAACCGCAGGCCAATGCGGAGCGTCGATGGCATTGATACGATAGCCAATGTGTCATGCCATGTTCGCATCGATTCATTAGAATTGGATGCTGGTAGCTGGTAAAATATTAATCAACATGATAGTCGACGTGGCGCACCAATATTGTGTTGATCCACTATTTTAAGTTTCTAAAGGGGCTTCAAACGAAGTCTGAAAAATCCAAAACTTGTCCGAAAACTCCTACGGATATTCCTGATCATGAATCAACCTAAACATCAATATTTAATGAATGTAAAGGTCTTGAAATAATATTTCCAACCTTCGTAGGTTAAAATGACACTAAGTTTGAGTACTTAGCGAAAATATTCTAAGTCTGGGACCTCTTGACAAGCCTAAAGGACAGAATGAAGCTTAGGATTTTGCGGGGTCTTACAACTTATATGCTTATACTTTAGGAAATTCACCTTAAAATATCATAAGCTTTTATAGAATGAAAACTTGTTATGCATTTCGTTCTTTAAATCATAATCATGATGAATAAATGTGAATTCTATATCTTATCTTAAGATCAAAAGATCAATCTTTGCTTTAAATCATGATATAAAACTTGTCAATTGAGCTTAAGATCATAATCTTCTTGTAAACTCAATACTTTAACTTACGGCTTAAAATTCATGCTTTAAATTCATGAAAATTCATAACAAAACTTCATGCTCAATGATCACATTAACATTTTTCAACAATATCGAATCAAGATGATGAAATCGAAATAACAATATGAATCTTACAAGTAAAACATGAATATAAACAATCCTTGATGTACTTAAAGTTTTCAATATCATGGTGATAACAGACTTCAAGAATATAGAAATTTGGATATGAACCCTGATTCAAAATAAGTAAATTAAATCTTAAAACCATAAACTTTGGGCACAATGGTGATAAGGTACCCTTGTTCATAACCCCACATAGCTTAAAGTTCTTCGCTTAGTGAATAAACATGACCTTTGAGACTTGGGAGATAATGTTGAGAAGAAACCCTAATCTTGGTGCTTTCTTGAAGGTTCTTGAACTTGTAGATCTTGAATTCTTGATTACTTGGGGAAAAAGGAATTGAATTTGTTCTTAGAGAAGGAGGAGAATTTTCTTGAGAGTGATTTTGAGAAGAACCACAAACAATGCCCTAAAAGATGCCCCAAGTCGTGTTATGGACAACCCTCAATCATTTAAATAAAGAGCTAGACGTAATATCCTCACCACAACGTGGTCTTATCGCGGTTGAAAAAATCCCTCACCACGACACGGTCAGTATGAAGTTGGACTAATGCCGCGATGCAGGCGTATCACGGTGACCCACTGGTTTTGTGACCCAAACATGCCCCAAACCTTGTATGAAAAATCCAAAACTTCTTTGAGGCATGCTTTTTACATTCCTGAACATGAATTAACTCAAAAATCAACGTATCAGGGTCGGGAAGAGCATGATAAAAATCTTCAAAGTTTAGGAGTCTTGAAAATGACTAAGTCCCCAAAACTTACTAAAAATTTCAAGCCTTAAGCCCTTTATGCATGCAACTAGGAGATGAATCGAGCTAATAATATTATGGGGTATTACAATATCTCCCCCTTTGGAATATTCGTCCTCGAATGAGGCTGGTTAGACTGAGAGCAGTGTCTCAAGGAACTTGAGATCATATACTGAACATGAATGACTTTGAACCTAATTACACAACTGAGTCTTAAACATGATACTTAAACTGAACTGGTTTCACGAATGCATGCAATGACATGAGAATGGTTACATAGTTGGAACAGAGAACAAAAAAATCAATCTAAAGAAAAATCATTACCTCAAGTTCAATCTGAGTTTGCGGAGAAAAAATGTGGGTACTTGGCTCGCATATCTACTTCTGATTTCCAAGTAGCTCCCTCAACAGACTGATTTTTTCATAGAACTTTCACCAATGGAACCTTTTTGTTCCTCAACCTATGAGTTTGAGGGTCAAGGATCTCAACTAGGATTTATTTGTAGGAGAGAATATCTTCCACCTCCACACTCTCTAAGGGCACGACTGAAGCTGGTTCACCAATATATTTCTTTAATAATGAGATATGAAACATTGGATGCATTGATGCCAAATCTATAGGCAACTCTAACTCATAAGCTACCTTCCCAAAACGGCTCAAAATTCTATAAGGGCCAACATAGTGGGGACTGAGCTTTCTCTTCTTGACAAATCTCTTCACTCCTTTCATAGGTGAAATTTTCAAATAGACCAAGTCACTAACATCAAACTCAAGATCTCTTCTTCTCACATTCGCATAAGATTTCTGACGACTTTGGGTTGTCCTCAGCCTCTCTCGAATTAACTAAACTTTCTTTATAGCCTTAAACACCAAATCTGGCCATATCAAAGTAGTCTCACCTACCTCGAAGAAATCAAAAGGAAATCTATATCTGTTCCCATAGAGAGCCTAAAATAGAGCTATCTGAATGCTGGAGTGATAACATTGTTATAGGCAAACTCAATAAAAGGTAAATAGTCATCCCAACTTCTCTTAAAGTCAACAACACACGCCCTCAACATGTCCTCTAAAGTCTGCATGGTCCTCTCTGCTTGGCCATCCATCTGAGGATGAAAGGTCGTACAAAGGTGAACTTGGGTACCAAGACCCTTCTGGAAAGCCCTCCAAAAGTGAGAGGTAAACTGAGTACCTCTATCTGAAATGATAGAAAACGTAACCCCATGCAATTTAACCAACTCCTTAAGATAAAGCTTGGGATAATCTTCAGCTGAGTACGATGCCTTTGGTGGGGATTCTAAACTCTTGAAGTGTACCACTAGGCCTTTGGTGCTCAACCTTTACCTGTTGATAATTTGCACAGTTAGCCATAAACTAGAAATATCTTTCTTCATGCCACTCCACCAATAGATTTCTCGTAAGTCACTGTATATCTTAGTAGCTCCTGTGTGAATAGAATACCGCGCACCATGTGCTTCTGCTAATATTTGTTATCTCAAACCATCAACACACAGAACACATAGCCTGCCTTGACAACAAAGCACACCATCTCCCCCTTGGGAGAAAACCTCTACTTTCTGATCTCTAACTGTCTCCTTCAACTTAACCAAACTAGGATTCCTATCTTGTTTTTCTTTCACTTCGGCAACCAATAAAAATTTTGGACCATCCTGAACCCATATACTACCTTCAGCTGAATCAACCAACCGAACACCTAATCTAGCAAACTGATGAACCTCACAAACTAAATCCTTCTTATTATCTTCAACATAGGCATCACTACCCATAAACAATCTGATAAGGGTATCTGCCACTACATTGGCCTTGCCTGGATGATACAACACACTCATATCGTAATCTTTCAATAACTCAAGTCATCTCCTCTAATGAAGATTTAGGTCTTTCTATGTGAATACATACTGTAAACTCTTATGATCTGTGAACACATCAACATGAACCCCATAAAGATAATACCTCCAAATTTTCAAGGCAAAGACAACAGATGCCAACTCAAGATCATGGGGTGAATAATTCTTTTCATGGGGTTTAGCTGTTTAGAGGCATAGGCTATGACCTTACCTCTCTGTAACAAAATACAAACCTGACCAAATCTAGAAGTATCACAATATACTATGAACCCATTGGGGCCATCTAGAAAAGTCAAGACTAGAGCGGAAGTGATTCGAGTCTTTAACTCTTAAAAACTCGTCTCGCAGGACTTTGACCATAGAATTTTAACCTTTTCTGGTTTATCCTAGACATGGGGGTAGAAATAAAAGAGAACCTTTCAACAAACCGTTGGTAATAGCCAGGCAAACCCAATAAACTCCTGATATCAGATAGAGAGATGGGTCTAGGCCAGTTTTTCACTGCCTCGGTCTTTTGAGGATCAACTCAAATTCCATCACCAGAAATAATGTGCCCAACGAAATCTATTAATCTCAACCAAAATTCGCACTTACTAAACTTAGAAAATAACTGATGATCTTTAAGGGTTTGCAACACAACCCTCAGGTGGTCTGCATGATCATTCTCACTATAAGAATAGACAGCGATGTCATCAATGAAGACTATGACAAACATGTCCAAGAATGTCTTGAACACCCTGTTCATCAAGTCTATGAAAGCTGCAGGGGCATTTGTTAGTCCAAAAGACATAACTAAAAATTTGTAGTGACCATACTGACTTCTGAAGGCTGTCTTCAGAATGTCACATTCTCTGACTCTAAGCTGATGATAGCTAGATCTGAGATCTATCTTAGAGAAATAACTTGCACCTTGAAGTTAGTTGAATAAGTCATCAATCCTAGGAAGAGGATATTTGTTCTTGATTATGACTTTGTTCAACTGGCGGTATTCGATGCATATTCGGAGAGAACAATCTTTCTTGCACACGAAAAGGATTGGAGCACCCCATGGAGAGACACTAGGACTTATAAACCTTTATCAAGAGGTCTTTAAGCTGCTTTTTTAACTCTTTAATCTCGGATGGATCCATACGTTATAGAGGGATGGAGATGGGATGAGTATCAGGGAGAAAATCACTACCGAATTTTATTTCTGTATCTGGAGGTACCTCTGGCAAATATTTGGGAAAAACCTCGAAAAACTCGTTAACTACACGGATTGACTGAACTGTTGGAGCTTTAGATTTAGTATCTTTGACTTGAACTAAATAATAGATTCACCCTTTTGATACCAACTTTCTGGCCTTAAGATAAGATACAAAACGACCTTTAGGAGACACATAACTACTTTTCCATTCAAAAACTGCCTTATCAAGAATCTGAAACTTCACCACTTAGGTGCGACAATTTATTGATGCATGAACTCTATTAGGTTTGCTAGTATGATATTATAGAGGATAGTAATAGGACATTTCTCATAAACTCGTTTGGCAATAATTGACTCACCCACAAGAGTGGAGACTGAGAAGGGCTTAGAGAGATTTTCAGGTCCTGACCTAAAATTTATCGCAATCAATAGAGTCATATAAAAAAGATGTAACCCCGGGTCTAACAACACATATACATCAAGATGAAAGACACGAAGCATACCAGTAATAATATCTGGTGAACTCTCTTACTCCTATCGAGATAGTAAAGCATAGAACCAATTCTGGCACTGACCGCCACTGGTACTGGATGATACACCCTGAAGAGGAACTAGGCAAGCTGGTGAAGCTAGTGCATTAATAACCTGAGTATGGAGATAACCATCCCTACTTCCCTGCTTAGCATATGGACACTTCTTGATTCCGTGTCTTATTTTTCCACACCTATAACAACCCTTTTTTCCTAGCAAACACTCACCCGGATGAATCCTGTCACACTTTGCACATATCGGATGATTGGGTCTTTCACCCACACTGATCTGAGACCTGGGATTAGAAGTCCTGCCCTACTGCTCCTACTTGGTCCTAGGTGTAGGGGCACTGGCTAAAGATGACGTTGGCACTGAAGAATGACCCTGAAACTGAGAACAGTTTCCCTCTCTAGACCTTGGTTGACCATACTCAAACTTCTCCATCCTGGCCTTCTTGTTTCTCTTCTCTCTTTCCTTCAACTTTTCTGCCTCAATCTTGTAAGCATGAGTCATCAACCTAGAAATATCCATATCCCCCATAAGCATGGCAGTCCTACACTACTTGAATACCAAATCAGATACCCCAGTAACAAACTTACTTATATAAGATCTAAAGTCAGATACCAACTCGGGAGCATACTTAGATAGTTGAGTGAACTTAAGGCAGTACTCCTTCACCATCATAGAGCCCTACCTCAGGTTCATAAACTCCTCCACCTTAGCTTCCCTCATCTCATGCAAAAAAAAATATCCAGATATGCATTATAGAATACCTATCAACTTGCAAGAGCTGCATTCTCACCTCTGCCTTCTTTCAACATAACAACCCAATCATAAACAATACCCTTCAGTCTATAGGATGCCAATTATAAACTCTCCTTCTTAGTAACATGCATAATCTGGGTAATCTTTCTAACTTCATCAGTGAAGCGTTAAGGATCTTCATCCATCTTTGACCCATAGAACTCTGGTGAATTCATCCTCATGAAATCATGAATTCTGGCTGCAACTAGATTACCATTTTGCTGAAGTGGGAACTGCCACGTGTTAGTTGCCCTGAACGTTGGCATTCATAACGTGGGCCAACGCCTGAAAGACAACCTAAAATTCAGCATAGGATACGTTCTCATTCAAGGGGTCGGCGTGCATGGTTGGTTGGTCGCCATTTCTGCATTGGCTCGGTGAGGAGGCATCTTCTGTCACGTAAAAGCATGAGTTAAGAAAGATAAAAACAATTGTACACATAATAGATTATGAAAGAAATGATGATTCCTTACTCATTTCGTAACCTTTTGCTTATAAATGTGGCTCGCTTCACATCCATGATCAAGACTCTACGTAACGCAACTTGTCTGACTCCCTAGGACTTTTTAAAACCTTAGGCTCTAATTCCAAGTTTGTAACACCCCGAAAGTACTCCCTATACATCACACGGTGCCCAAGACTATAAGTAGTCCCAAGCTAATCCTTTAAGCCTTATAAACTTGGAACTCATGATAAAAGTAAACTTGACATATGAAATCTGAATATAACTGAATTAATATCTTAATTGAAAGTCCTTATCTTGAAAATCTTTAAAATTGACACTTTTGAACTAAAAACGAAAATAGTCGAACAAGCCTCTACTTCTAACTAAAGAGCTACTGGGACAGACCCCAGCTGACCCAAACATGAATAGAAAACAAATAACTGAAATACTTCTTCAATATCAAAGTCTAATAAACTGGGTCCTCAGACTATGAGGACTCACCAAAAGTCAGGATGTAGGTGATGATGCCTGTAATCAATCGTGCTGCTGGAACTGAGCACCAGAACCTATATTATAAGACAATGTAGCACATAGACATATATGTGGGTCAGTACCTAAATGTAATAAGTATGTGGGGGTGAATGCATACATAATATAATAACTGAATATTCAGATAAACTTTCAATAATGCATGCTAAGTATAAATGACTCACCTTGAGCTTGAATAAACAAAGATTGCAAAATCACAAAAATGAGTAATGAAGCATAAGAATAAACTTTGTGAGCCATAACACTTAGTTTATAAAAGCTTTACTTTTATTCTTTCTTTTGGAAGGTTCTTCTAACCAACATAAACCATGTGAGCTATCATGAAGTCCAATGTCTTACCCACGTTGGGGAGAGTTATTCTACCCTTTCCATCAAAATAGAACTTTAACTTAGTGATCACTATACTTAACCCATATTGGGACTTAAACCTACAATGGCACGTAGTTCTGGGGCATGTGACCTCAAACTCATACCTAACTCGGTGCTAAATACTACTTCCATATTACTTATATGCTCATACTTTAGGAAATCCACCTTAAAATAGCACAAGGGTTTATAGAATAAAAACCAGTTATGCATCTCTTACTTTAAATCATAATGAGGATGAACAAATGTGGATTCTTTTTTGCTTTAAATTATGATATAAAACTTGTCAATAGATCTTAAGAGCATAATCTTTTTGTAAACTCAATACTTCACTTCAGGGTTTAAAATTCATGCTTTAAATTCATGAAAATTCATAACAAAAAGTCATGCTCAATGATCACATTAAAATCTTTCAACAATATCGAGTAAAGATGATGAAATCGAAATCACAATATGAATCTTACAAGTAAAACATGAATATAAGCAATCCTTAATGTACTTAAAGCTTTCAATATCATGGTAATAACAGACTTCAAGAATATAGCAATTTGGGTATGAACCCTAATTCAACACAAGTAAATTAAACCTTAAAACTATGCACTTTGGGCACAAGGGTGAAAGGGTACCCTTGTTCATAACCCCACAAGCCTTAAAGTTTTTGTCTTGGTGAAGTAAACTTGACCTTTAAGACTTGGGAGATGATCTTGAGAAGAAACCTTAATCTTGGTGCTTTCTTGAAGGTTCTTGAACTTGGGGAGCTTGAATTATTGATTACTTAGCGAAAAAGGAATTAAATTTGTTCTTGGGGAAGGAGGAGGGTTTTCTTAAGAGTGATTTTGAGAAGAAGGGCAAATAATACCCTAAAATATGCCCCAAGTCGTGTTATGGACCATTTAGGTTGAAGGTGTAAAATACCCAATTGCCCCCCAATCATTTAAATCAAGATCTGGACATAACATCCTCACTGCGATGTGGTCTTGTTGCAGTTGAAGAAATCCCTCACCGCGACGCGGTAAGTATGAGGTCATGACTAATGTTGTAATGCAAGCTTATCAAGGTGACCCACTAGTTTCATGGCCCAAACATGCCCCAAACCTTGTCAGAAAAATGCGAAACTCCTCCGGGGCATACTTTTACTCCCTGAACATGAATTAACTCAGAAAACAATATCTCGAGGTCGGGAAGACCAAAATAAAAATCCTCAAAGTTTAGGGGTCTTGAAAATGACTAAGTCCCCAACACTTAGTGAAAATTTCAAGTCTTAAGCCCCTTATGCATGCAATTAGAAGCAGAATTGAGCTAAAAATTACAGTGTATTATAATTTTTTAGTCAAAAAACTAACAAAGTGTATTTTCGCTCTATTTCAGATAGTTTAGGAATATTTTTGAACATTTTTCGTATATTAAATACAAATGTAAATTTGATACATTTGAGGAAGACATAGAGAGGGAAAAATATAAAATATAAAGAAGGAGAAAAAGAGGAGTGAAAATATAGAATACGAAAAAAGAAAAAAGAGAAAGAAGGTTTGTATTCGATGATACGCTTGTATTCACTGCTACAAATACAATAATACATCAGTTATAAATTATAATTTTTGAAAGTGTTGCTGTCCCGTGCCCCTTTTGCTCAAATTGTGGCTATTTCGCGTAAGTCTTCCTACTAAAAAATATCTTTAATTAATTTTTTTTAATCCCTACTAAAAAATACCTTTAATTAATTTTTTTTAATGATCGTATTAGGTTAATAGAGATTGAGTATAATTATTATAATCAAAATGAAAAGGGATCGAAATTATTCTTGAACTATTTGAAATGAAGCAAAAATATTTTTCATTAATTTTTTGACTTAAAAATATCTATTTGTTTAACGAAGTGTCACCAAACACACCATGAAAAAAATCACTTTTTTAGATACTACTAGTACTAATAATTTTCTTTTTGTCTTATATTGATATTGAAGGAGTATGTGGTCCAAAATAGTTTTGATGATTGAATAAAGCAAAGCAGAATTATAGTTTAGTTTCCCCAAAACCATTCATCCCTTTCGTCGGTGCCCATATATATATATATATATTACTGTCTCATCACTCATTTGATCTATCTCTTTCTCACGCGCTGTCAACATTTTCCCTCGGCGATTTCCCGGCGACGATCCGATTTTCCGGCGATATACGGCCGTTGGGAACAGAGAATCTTTCCGGTTCCCTTCTCGTATTTGGATCAATCGGCTTCGCAAAAATCATGAATCCCGAATAGTTAGTTCTTCAAAATCCCCTTTGAATTACATGTCTAGACATTTTTTTGTGTTGAATAATGCGATTTGAATGTTGATTTCTGATTGGATTTGCGGAGTTTGTTGATAGCGTAATTGAATTTTGTATTTAATTGTTGTGTCCTTTAGATCCATGAATGTTTTGAAATTGGTATTTTTTGATAATCGTGGTGTTCGGGAGAATTTGATTTCACTAGAACAAATAGGACTAGATTACCATGTTCATTTCTATGTATATCATATATATATATAACAAGCATTTTTGGTAACCATGGCGTTCGGACCAGTTTAATTATTCTCCACGGCTAGAATAGATCGGAATAAATCACAATTTCATTTCTATAAAACAAGGCTTGTGATAAAAAAAAAGCCATTTATGCTAAAATCCATTTCTAAAGGAATAGAGTGAATGAGAAAGATGAATTTGGAACCCCTTGAGAAAGTGCGTCAGGGAAATAATGGTTTTACAAAAAAAAAAAAAATAACTGTGGTGTTCAGGACAGCTTTCGTGGCACCTCGACTAAATCCATGGGATACGTGCCACCTCCCATTAACAACATTTATTAAGTCTATCCATCAAGGATAGGACAGATGGGAAGAATCACTTAGGGGCCGTTTGGTAGAGTGTATTGTAAAATATAATGCATGCATTAGTTAATGTGTACTGCTAGTACCTTGTTTGGTACGACTTTTTGCCTATGTATAACTAATACAAGCATTAGTTACACTCTATTGTGTATTGAAGTGTGTATTAGTAATACACTCTATTTCCTATGTATTAGTAATACAAAGACTTTAAACACATGCATTAACTTATTAAATGACTTTATTACCCCTTAATTTCCCTCTCAAAATATTTCACCATTTCTTTTCCCGCCATTTTAATTTGTAATAGTGAATCTTTTCAAAACATTTCACAATTTTTTTTCCCGCCATTTGAATTTACAACAATGAATGATGATTTAAATAACTATAACATATTTTTGCTTTGCTTTGAGAGTTTTTAAAAAGATTTTTAAAAAAAAATTGAGCCTATTTCTTAATTTTACGTCTTGTATTTTATTTTTGTTTCGACTATGTTAATACGTCGGTGTAACATTTTGCGCAAAGACGAAGGTCTTGCAATTAATCCTAAACCTCTATATAATAGTTCAACAATACTAATTATGTTTGAAATAACAAAAGAACTTTGTTGCAAAAAAGTGTACAAAATCAAAGAAGGGTATTTTTGTAAACAAAAATTTCTTTTATAGAAATTATGTAAGCAAACCAAACAATGTATAAGAAATAATACATGCATAACTAATACAAGCATAAATAATACAAGTATTACTAATGCAAGCATTACTAATACACTATATTTTGCATTGTTCTTATACATTCTACCAAACGACCCCTTAGTGTTTTTTTCTTTGGGGGGTGGAATAGAGGGGTAGTGTTTTTTGTGTCTGGAATTTGAAACTCGTGGTTCTCAACCCAGTTCATTAACCAATAAGCGACACCCTTGGGTGGTAAAGTTGACCATTCACTTTGATTCTTATTTGATGATTTATGATTTTGGCTGGTACAAATTTAGTCTTTAGTTTCTGCCTATTATCCAAATCTATCTGGAAAAGGGGAAGATTATGAGCTCTCTATGTGCATTGGTTGTAGCAGCTTAGTCTTGGTATAGAGGGGTAGTGTTTTTTGTGTCTGGAATTTGAAACTCGTGGTTCTCAACCCAGTTCATTAACCAATAAGCGACACCCTTGGGTGGTAAAGTTGACCATTCACTTTGATTCTTATTTGATGATTTATGATTTTGGCTGGTACAAATTTAGTCTTTAGTTTCTGCCTATTATCCAAATCTATCTGGAAAAGGGGAAGATTATGAGCTCTCTATGTGCATTGGTTGTGCTTGTTGGTTGTAGCAGCTTAGTCTTGGTACACACAAGTTAGCCCGACACTACCATAATTAAAAGATAAAAAAGGAACTGCCGTGATCACCTTTTGATTTATAGCCTGTTTGACGAAGCTTTTGGAGATCAAAATTCATAAGTGCTTATTTTTAAAAAAATGTTGTGTTTGGCCAAGCTTTTGGGAGAAACAAGTGCTTCTGGGGAGTAGCATAAGCTTAAAAAAGTAGCTTTTCCCACTTAGAAGCACTTCTAAAAGCTTGGACAAATACAAATTGCTGCAAAAAAGTGATTTAAATTTTTTGGTCAAACACAATTGTTTCTCACCAAAAATACTTTTTTGAAAAACACTTTTGGAAAAACCACTAATTAAATAAGCTGATTTTAGAAGATTGGTCAACAGGCTATTAGTCGAGGTGCTCGTAGAGAATGTTTGCAGGATTTGATTCATAAGGATTAAGGTCGCTCGGCTCATATCAATGTTCACTTGATTCTTTCTTTTTATTTATAACCGTGCTGTCCGAAGCAACTTACATGCAACTTGACTAATCGACGAGGTAGCTACCGGGTACCTCTATCCACCATAGCTTAAACATATAGGAAGAAATCACCTAGTGCATTGCCTCCAACTTCATTGACTCCTAGGCCACACCGTGGGTGCAATGTTTACTGGATTCTTGTTGATTACTAGTTTGCACCTCTATCTAAAGATGCCAGAAGGTTTACTGGATGGGACCTTGTATTTTCTTTAAGAACTTCCTTCGTAAAGATCTATCTGCCCATATATCAAGTTAAATTAGTGTTAATCGAAATCGTTAATCGTTTCGCAAAATCATGAATTCCGAATAGTCAGTTCTTTGAAAATACCCTCTCCTTTGAATTTCATTGCTAGCATTTTTTTTCTCTGTGTTGAAAAATGCTATTGAAATGTTGATTTCAGCTTGGATCGCGTAGATTTTTATTGATTGTTCAATTGAATCTTATATTTAATTGTCGTGTCCTTTAGATCCATGAAAATTTTAAAGTTGGCCATTTTTTTCCTGATAATCGTGGTGTTTGGGTCAGTTTAATTCCATGGGGTTCAGATAAAGCTGTCCAGCAAGGCTAGCTCGTAGCCTAAAACAGATAGGATAAATAACCTAGTGTTTTATTTTTTTTGATAACATGGTGTCCGGGCCAGCTTGCGCACCTCGTCTAATTCCACGGGATATTTGTCACATCTCACCAACAAGAAGTTTGTCTCTAGAATTTGAACCGGATACGCCATGATTCTCATTGACCGAGTGCTAAAATTGGCCCTTTTCTTTGATAATTGTGGTGTTCGGGTCAGTTTAATTCCATAGGTACGTGATAATTTTGTATACCAAGGCTAGGACAAGAGCAGATAGGAATAAATCACCTAGTGTTTTTATCTTTGGAATTTGAATGTGAGGCCTCATGGTTCTCAAACCACTTCATTGACCGCTATGCGACACCCTTTGAGTGCTAAATTGACCATTTTCTTTGATTCTTATTTGATGATTTAGGAGCTTGGTTGGTACCATTTTGGTTTTTAGTTTCTGCCTGTTATTCAAATCAATCTCAAGAAAGGGAAGAATATGAGTTTTCTATGTGCATTGATTTACACGGAATTTGTGCTTGTTGGCTGTAGCAGGCTGCCCCATGCATTGGTCAAGGTACACAAGCTGTCCTGACATTACCATAATAACAAGATAAAAAAGAACTGTATTGATCACTTTTTTGTCTTAGTCCAGGTGCTCGTAGAGAATTTTTGATGGATTTGATTCATAAGGATTAGGTTGCTGGGGTCCTATCAATGTTCACACGATTCTTCTTTTTATTTATAACCATGGTGTCCAGGTCCTTACATGCACCTTGACAAATCTATGGTGTAGCCACTGGGGGTACCTTTATCCACCAAGGCTTGAACAGACAGAAAGAAATCACTTAGTGTTTTGCCTCCTCTAGAATTTGAACTTAGGACCATATGGTTCTTACTCCGCTTCATTATGTAACCTCAATTCTTGCTGACTACTAGTTTGCACCTCGACCTAAAGATGCCAGAAGGTTTACTGGATGGGACCTTGTATTTCTTAAGTTCCCTTCATAAAAATCTATCTGCCTATAAAGATTATTGTTAATTTCAGCTCAAATGGAACTTAACGCCGTCTCTTCTTATGCTTTCTGCAGTGACTACTTGTTCAAACTTCTGTTGATAGGAGATTCAGGTGTTGGAAAGTCATGTCTTCTCCTGAGATTTGCCGTGAGTATTTTCATCTCATTCAATTTTGTCCCACTTATAGTTACTTTTGCATCTGAGCTGAATGTTACTTGCATGATTCTTTTAATGGCTGATATAAGCAATGAAACCAGGGAAGTTGCACATGTTGACATGTGCTCGTGTATTTAGCAGCAGATATGGAAGTTGCCCCATGTTGCTCCTCTATAGCCTTATCTAAGCATTTTAGAATTTCTGTCAGGTTAGGTCCAAGTTATTAGGTCATTGCTCAATTAGGTCATGCACATACTTATGTCATGACTATCCTTGTGAATGCCACATTTCTATTTTATTTGGCTTTTTTTTGATCTCGAGTTTGGACCCTTCCTGTCAAATACATTTGCACAAGCTATTAAGAGAAAGCTTAAAGCAGCTGATGATAGTTAGAAAATAGAGAAAAGGAAGACAGCAACATGGAGAACTGTGCCTGCCAGCATGTCTTGGGCTGTGGGGAAAGAACAAAATGATAGATGCCTTGAGGATAAAGTACAGTCATTTTTTATTTCAAATGTAGATGTCTGCAGTTATTAGAATCCTGGTGTAAATTGCCTTTTGATAGTGATGTAAACTCTTTAGCATTTGTGATGGGCACTGGATTTAATTGTTTTGGAAATCTTGCTTTGTGTCCAAACAAATGTGATACATTTCTAGATCATTATGTTTTATAAGCTGATTAACTGCTTCCTTCTCTTCTGATGCAGGATGACTCTTATTTGGACAGCTACATCAGCACAATTGGTGTTGACTTTGTAAGCCAAAATTAGTAGTGACTTACATATATAAAATTCTTGCAGTTGGTGAAGTTCCTACTTTATGTTGCAGAAAATACGTACTGTGGAGCAAGATGGGAAGACTATTAAACTTCAAATTGTATGGTTTTCTTTCTTTCTTTTAGTTTTTTTGGGTTGAGAATTGACAGAATTTATTCATGTTAATTTCTTTTGGAAAAGGTCAAGTAGCTTTAGAGGTTACAAATTAGCTAGGTGATGAATACAACTTCTAATATTTTTGTTATAATATTCTGTGTGGTTTTCCATGGATTTATGCACTTCACTTGAATCTTTATTTTAATTCTTCCATACAGATATCAGGTGCTCTAGGATTGAGTTGTGTTCTTTTACAATTGAAAATAATCTGAATTTATCTGCTAGCTTTTGTTCCTGTCATTATGCATTTTCAAAATGAAATTTTAAGTCCTCGTCTGTGTTACATTTGCCAGTGGGACACTGCTGGACAAGAACGTTTCAGGACAATCACAAGTAGTTACTACCGTGGGGCACATGGCATAATAGTATGTTTCCGTGACTCCTTTATAAAGCAAATGAATCAGTTAACTTTTTTCCTTTTCGCTTGATGAAATCCTTACTCTTGTATTTTTTCTTTGAATATTCTGGCAGATAGTTTATGATATAACTGATCAAGAAAGCTTCAACAATGTTAAGCAATGGTTGAGTGAAATTGATCGCTATGCAAGCGAAAATGTAAACAAGCTTTTGGTTGGAAACAAGTCTGACTTGAATGATAACCGAGCAGTGTCGTACGATACAGCAAAGGTTAAGATCTAGCATTCTGTTCATTTTCTTTTTTGGTTTGTCCTTCTAGCACAATGCTTTTCAATTGACTGAAATAGTTCTTGATTCACATACTAGGCATTTGCTGATGAAATTGGCATTCCATTTATGGAGGCTAGTGCAAAGAGTGCCACTAATGTTGAGCAAGCTTTCATGGCAATGGCAGCTGAGATAAAGAATAGGTATTTTCTGTTCATTATTCTAGTACTTTCACCTCCTTATTGATTACTTCGAACCTGTATTCACGCGAGTTTGACTATGGAACTATTTTCAAAACTTTATGGAGTAATTGCTTGAAACTGATTAATCCCATTAAGATATGATCTTGATATGCTAAAAAGCGGTATGTTTCACTACAGTCTGAACAAAAGCTGGTAGGTAGTCCATATATATTTTGCCAAAATTTTATTTGTTTGACGTTTTTGACTACTTGATACAGGATGGCAACACAGCCAGCATCAAACAATGCAAAGCCACCCACCGTGCAGATACGCGGACAACCTGTTAACCAAAAAAGTGGCTGCTGTTCTTCTTAGGTGTCGCATTCTGCTAGCTAGAATTGCTTCCAGAGTCACATTCCAATCGGAATGCCTTGTTTTCTAAGCTGTGCCAGTTCCATTCTTTTTATACACCGGTATCCAAGTGGCCTGTACAAATCACAAGAAGTGCTTTTACGTATAGGACTCTTTCGTCTCCGTTCTATATTTTCACTTCGTCGGGTTTCCATGTCAAAGTTGCAGTGTTTGTTTCTGCAGTTTCAGGCATAATATATGTTTTAGAAGTTGGTTTTTATTAGATGGGATAGTGATAGAGCTGTAATGCTGTTGTACTTGACTATCATGCTCTTCAAATAAAATGCTCTTGCCATAATGTTCTTGTGAGATGTTTTTAACTTCTCAAATCTCAACCATTTGGTGTGTTGCTTTCTAGTGATCTTTTCCATAATGTTGTTCTTCATAATGTGGTGTGGTCTTAAAACAACAACGATTAATTACTCTTAAATATAAATTTAGCTAATATTTATCTTTATTACCCTCTTTAGATCCACTTATGGGATTGCATTTAGATCCACTTATGGGATTGCATTGAGTACGTCGTACATTTTCTCAATAACTAATCTTTTGACACGTATATTTTGTTTCAATGAGAAATTTTTAAGAAAAGCACATAAATATTATTAAAACAACATTTGAGTTGTAAGATAAAAGTTAACAAAAAAAGTGTATAATCGTGAAATAATGACTTTGATCATTTTTAACGCTTGCCGAAGGAAGCAACCTTGATCCCCAAGAGTGCTCAAATGCGTTATTATATGAGTTCGGAGTTAAAAGGAATATTTTTTCATACTTAAGAGTCGAAATGAACAGCACTTATTGAAAACTTTTGCCCACAAAACTACTGAGAGATTCGCCACCTGATTGTTATTTCTGAAAAGATTTTTATATAGTGAACGTTTTGTCACTTCAATTTTTGAGAAATGGTACAACTTTTTCACATATATATGTGTTGTTATTCACTCAATTTTATCTCATCCATCTATCATATTATTCTACTAATATCACCTTTTTGGACTTTGAGAATCCCTTAATAATAATGTCTCAACAATTCGAAATGTTTTTATATTGAATTGAACTGGATGTATGTAAATGCAATGAATATTATAAAAATAAAAATATCAAGGACTCCAAAAATTCTTGGTCGTAAGTTTTGGAGCTGTGCACGTTCGAAGGTAAAATGTTTAAGTTGTTCAATTAAAAATATGTGTATGTTAACATTTTTCCTTATTTTGTTGTTTTAGAAAAATGGTGGATGTGATTATTTTCAGTGTATAAAGTATGTCAATAAATGAAACGTACATCATTCCACCACAATTGAAGAGACCCATATTCGATGGAGATATCGCGACTTCACTGAACACTATGAAGTTTGACACACTATTTAATCTCAATGAAGTCATAGAAGATAGAAATTTTCTTATGACATTGCTAAAAGAATCAAAAGAAAAATAAACTCATTTGAAGATATGCTTAATGAAACTGAGCAGGAGAAACGTGTTTTGAAAAGGAAATGAAATGAAGAACAGAAAAAAAGAAAATATTGGAAGTTTTTATGTGTATTTGATGTTTGATTTGAAATTTTTTTGCCGTTGATTAGTTATCATGTAGTCATTCAGTGAGTTTAATGTTTGTGCAGTATGCTTTTTTATAATTTTATTAGTCCGAATCTGTCATGTAATATGTTTTTCAATTTAAATTTGAATAAAATCTATTCTTATTCAGTAATTGTTGTTTATTTTACTTAATATAAGTACTCCCTTCATTTCAAAATGAATGACCTACTTTGACTTGAAACAAAGTTTAAGAAAATAAAGAAGATTTTTGAATCTTGTGGCCTTAAATTAAAGTTGTGTCAAATGTACCAAAATATCCTTTAATCTTGTGTACCTAAACATGCCACATGAAAAGTTGAAAGTAAAGTGTTGCCAAAAAAGGAAAGAGGTCATTCTTTTTTAAACGGACTAAAAAAGAAATTAGGTCATTCCTTTTTAAACGAAAGAATACGGAGGGAGTATTATTTGCTATTCATTTTTTATCACAAGTTTTGATTTTTATAAATTATATTTTGTTATCTATATTTTTTAAATTCATAATTTAAAATTAGAGATACCGATATTTAATACTAAGGGTGTACAGATCAAACCGTCAAATCAAACCGAACCGACGAACCAAATCAAACCGAGAAAAAAAATCGACTTATGATTTGGTTTGATTGGTTTGGCGTTAGAAAAAAAATCGACCATTCTTGGTTTGATTTGGTGTTAACCAAAAAAAAGTCAAACCGAACCCGAATCAAAGCGACATAATATATATATAATATTTAAAATTTTTTATACAAAAAATATTAATTATAATCTTCTTTTTAAATATTTTTTCAACTAGTTTTAGTAATTTTCAATAATTTGAAAGTAGATGTAGATATATATTTGAAAAAATACATAAAATAGCATACTTAAGTATTAAATTACAAAAAAAATAGCGACACTTTTACGAATTACATTTTGTAGCATATGTATTTGTATTTTTGTAGCAACAATTTGCAAAAATACAAAATACATATCGATCATAAGGACAATAAAAATCATATGTATTTGTATTTTTGTAGCAACAGTTTTCAAAGATACAAAATACAACTTGCTATATTATGTAATTATGAAACTCATAATTAAGGGGATAAGTATGCTATTTTTGAATTTTGCCCTATATATTTAGATTTGAGCCTTTAAGTTGTAATATTCATCCATTAATTGCTAATTAAATGATCGAAAACCCAATATAAACTTAAAACCTAAACTTTTCACTCTTCATCTCACTTTTTAGTTTCAAAAGAGCTTTTCGCTCCTCATTTTTTCATAATTATGGTTTTTATTAGCACATGAGTGAAAACATATTTGATCTAATTTTCGATCACAATATAATTGTAAAAACTAAAGATTATAAAAAAAAAACAAAAAAAAAACAAAAAATCCAAAAAAAACGACTAAAACCTAAACCGAAAAAACCAATTTTATGTTGGTTTGATTTGGTTTGTAGTTTTAATAAACCGACATGATTGGTTTTTTTTTTTTTTAATAAAAATCGAACCAACCCGACCTATGTACACCCCTATTTAACACTACAAAAGTATTTAATTACATAACAGTTTTCTTAGAATTCAATTTATGTATTATATAAATATTTTCTTAGAATATAATTTATCTATTTTTTTAATACTCCCTCTATTTAAAAAAGAATGACCTAATTTAACTTGGCAAGGAGTTTAAGAAATTTTATTTTATTTTAAATCTTGTGGTCCTAAACTAAAGTTATGTCAAGTGTATCAAAATATACTTTAATCTTGTGGTCTTAAATATGTCACGTGAAATTTTAAAGAAGTATTATCAAAAAAGGAAAGAGGACATTTACTTTTGAAACTGATAAAAAAAATAAGCAGGTCATTATTTTTGAAACAGAGGAAGTATACTATTTTTTGAATAAAAAACTTATTCCCACTCTTGTATAAGAAGTTCATATTGCACACTTCATAACATCAATCTCATAAAAATTGTAAATTATAGTTTCTAAACTTCTTCTATAAGTCAAGACATCAATATCTTCAATCTCAATTATTTTGTTGACACGATTTTTCATATTTTTTTCTTGTTCATCTACTTTATTAAAATATCAAGATACTTTTGAATTTGAGTTAATTTTTTTATTTTTCTTTAATTCGGCTCAGTAAAAGAAAATTTTCCAGCATTATATTTATAACCTTAATAAGTTTTACATTTCAATTTAGCGGCTTAAAATTTTTCTTAGACTATAGTCAATAGAGAAAAAAAATAATTGTACGGATGTTTATGTTTATAATTAATTTAAGAAGATTTAATCTTGAATTTTTGCAAAACAGTAAAGTAGCCATGTTATGGAACCACTGGCATGCGTATTATTTTTGTAAGGATTATGCATTACACTACTGGGGCTTGCAAACTTCATTTTATTTTAAACACTTGAACCATTTTTGCAGAAAGACTATATCTAACCGAACCACCTTCATACAAAACTTCTCCACCCCAATAACTAAACTAACCCTAACGGTGTCACTCATTATTTTTATCCTTATAAGAAATTTAAATGAATAACTATTTGGGAAAAAAGAAAGCTTTTCGTGAACAATGAATGTAGCTTGTGATGAATGAGATAAAATAAAGTAAACAACAACATATTTATAAGTGAAAAAGTTGTACTATTTCTCAAAAATTGAAGAGACAAAACGTTCATTATATAAGAATCGTTTTAGAAATAACACTAAAGTGGCGAATCTCTCAATAATTTTGTGGGCAAACGTTTTCAATAAGAATCTCTCAGTAGTTTGTCCATTTGTGGGCAAACTATTACAATTTTTTTTATGAAATGTAGTTTGCCCATTTTTGGGCAAGCTGTATTAATATTTTTTTTCTTCCCCAAACGTTGACAGACGGTGTTAGTTGTAGTTTACCCCAAAATGAGCAAACCGTCCATTTTGTAACATAAATAAAAGTACTGTCTGTTTTGACTCCTAAGCCTGAAAAAGTGTCTCTTTTAGCTTCGGGCTCTTATTATAACGTAGACATTGGAGCTACATAGCATGTTTGGCGAAGCTTATAAAATTAATTTATTTTGAGAAGTATTCTTTTTTAAAAGTGATTTCCAAAAAGTTACTTTTAGTGAGAAGTAATTTATGTTTGAACATAAATTTAAAAAAAAAAAAAAAAACACTTTTGAGCAACAATTAGTGTTTGACTAAGCTTTCAAAAATGCTTTTGGGGAGAAATTACTTGTTTTAGCTTATAAAAAACAGTTTCTACGATTCCTAGATGCGCTTATTTTCTCCCAAAAACTTGGCTATACACCTTAATTTTTAAAAAATAAACACTTCTGAGAAAAAATAAGCATTTTTGAAGAAAAATAAGCTTGACCAAATGAGATATAAGTAGAATACAATAATGTACTAGCTTGTATTCACGCACTTTCACAATGTTTCAATCGTTGTATACACGCACTTTCACAATGTTTCAATCGTTGTATACATGAAATGCTCAATTAGAATGTTCTTTCCCATTTCTAAGTAGATGGAGCTATTTTTTTTAAAGGCTAAACTTGCTCTTTTTTGACTTTGTCTCAACTGCCATCTAGTATCTTGCAGTTTTGAATGTGCAGAGATAGATATTTAACCTTGTATAAAGTTGAATAAGTAGACACACATATTCTATGTGACACAATACACATAAGACGACATGTAGGCAGGGGCGGAGCCAGCTCTTTGGCAGGGGGTTCATCTGAACCACTTTCGATGAAAAATATACTATTTACACATGATTAAAATATTTTTTTATGTATCTATAATAGGTGTTGAACCCCATTCGATTAGGTTTTCTTCAAATATTAAACCCCCTGAATTGAAATACTGACTCTGCCTCTACATGTGGACGTAAGTTGCCACATAACACGGACATTAAGGATAATATTAAGGAAAATGTAATGTCATACCAGTTTACTTAAGGCTGTGCTTTACATATGTGGCTGTTGGAAATGATAGAGAAAGCTTGAATATATATGTTCTTGTAGTAATTGTGCAGTTTATGAGTGATTACCCTACATTTAATTGATAAAGAAAATGAATGCACGTCTAGTGGTGTGATAAAACACCTTTCTCGAATCAAAATCAAGGCAATCAGGGGGAAGATTCATTTTTCTTGTATTAAAATAAAATTATACACATAAGCACAGCAAGTTAAGTAATCGTTAGTCAGCTATAAAATTGATTAGAGCTGTCAATACGGGTCAGTTTAGCCTATCTGGGCTAGTTCACACGAGCTTTGGAGTTTGACGGGTCAGGCTAGACTGACCCATCAACATGACAGGTCAGAAAATAGCGAGTCCAACTCATCATACTGTGGGTTGGCCCCTACGGATCAACCCATTTTTTAAAATATATTATATTTATAATCTTAATATGTATTTTAAATTATTTTAATTAAATAAATATTTACGATATAATATTACATGAAGTTACTATTTGTTAGTCAAGTCTCAAATTTACAAAAAAATTCTAATAATCTATGAATTAAATAATTTTTGACACCAAATTCAAATCAAATAGAGATATTAAAAAACAAATGAAACTGTTAATGAATAATAATACAACTAAGCTAAATAGCAACATTAATCTAATTTTGTTTTAACTAATCACAATAAAACACGACGAAATGACAATATTTAGTCCATTAAAAGTGAAAATAAACTCCTTAAAAAAACCCTCATGACATTTATGGCATGTTCAACATCGTCACATCAACTTCATAAAACATATTTGAATTCTTAAAAATTTAGTATTTTGTATTTTGATTATTTATGTATTTTATAAAGGGGATCTTTCAAAATAGCAACATTTTACTATAAAACCCACCTTCCATAGCCACATTTTACATAATTACCATTTATAGCTGATGTATTCGATTTATGCCCATTGTATTCGGTTTTACAGATTGTATGTATTCATATAAAATATGAATACAATTCCTATTTAGTCATGCCAAAAATGGAATTCAATATTTTAAAAAAGAAAAAAATCTCAATCACGCTTATCTCATTGAACTGAATATTTTCTTGCCTAACACTACCGTTATCTTTTTTTATATTTTTATTTTTTTGTGTTTTTCCTATTTTTTCTTCTTCTTTTTTTTTTTTCCTACTTTTTTTTTTTTCTTTTCTTTCTTTTTTTTTTTTTTTTTCTTTTTCTCTCTCTTTTATCTCTAACTTCTATTTCTCTTTCTTCTTTTCTTTTCTTCTTTGATTTTTTAATTTTCTTTTTTGTACTTACTTTCTTTATTATTATTTTTTTCTATTTTATAATTTTTGTATTTTTGAAAAATATGACTAGTCTAGCACAATTCATGGATGATAATGTAAATACCATAATTATTTATCGTATTTGTAGTCACACCGTCATTTATATTTTTGTATTTATTGATACAACTGTATTTGTATTTGTATTTTAAAGTTCGCACTTATATTTATATTTTATAGTTCATATTTGTATTTGTATTTAATAGTTCTCACTTGTATTTGTATTTGTTAGTTTGGGCCATCATTTATATTTTATATAATTGACAATTGTATTTTAAAGAACTATTTTGTATTTGTATTTTATAATTGATTGCATATTATATTGGATTATATTTATATCATGGTTTTATTGTGTTTGTATATTTAGATTATATTTGGATTAAACTTGTATTTGTATTCTATTTTCTTCCTTACCTTTTTATTTTTAATAAATTATTTTGTATTTGTATTTGTAAGTTGATTGCATATTGTATTTAGTCGTGACCATGTACAATTTATCATTTGTATTTGTATACAAACAAGTAAGTGCATTAATTGTATTTTCGTGATTCTAAAATATATAAATATGCAATGTATCATTTGATACAAATGTACCGTTTTGTATTTGTATATCAAAATTATCATTCATATTTGTAAATAAACAAATATCACTTGATACAAATACAATGACAAACAAATGAAACAAATGATTTTACAAATACAAATACAATATGTATTTGCATATATTGTATTTGTATAAAAATTTGAGTTGTATTTATTTGTATAAATAAATACAACTAGTATCAATAAATACAAATAAGTATTCGTTGAAAGAAAATCAATCGTTCTTTTTCAATAATTAAAAAATACAAATGATAGCTCACACTTGTATTTATATGTTATAGTTCACATTTGTAGTTGTATTTTATAGCTCACACTTCTATTTATATGTTATAATTGGCATTTGAATTTATATTTTATAGTTTGTACTTGTATTTGTTTATTATAGTTCACATTTGTATTTGTCTTTTATAGTTTGCACTTGTATTTGTGTTTGTTAGTTCGCACAAATGAAAAGAAGGAGAGAAATTGAAAAGAAAAAAAAAAGAAGGAGAAAAATAAGAGAAAAAGGAGGAGAAAAAAATGAAGGAGAAAAAATACAAAAAAAGAAGAAGAAAAGAGAGGAGAAAAATGAAAAGGAAAAAAAAAAGAATAAAAAATAAAAAGAAAAAAGAAAAAAGTAAAAAAATAAAAAATAAAGAGAAAGCAACAAAAAAGGAAAAGAAAAACTGAAGAAAAAATTTGAAAAAAGAAAAAAAAGAAGAGAATAATAGAAAATAGAAAAAGAGAGAAAATACATGAAAAAGGTTATGAATTGTAATTAGGAATAATTAATAGGTAAGAGGGGCTATGAATTGTAATTAATTAAAAATTAGATTTTAAGTGGTAATAAAAGCCCAATAGTGGCTAGTCCGGGTAATTTTTTTCTTTTATAAACATATTTAATATTGGGACAAGGACATGGGTTGTTCATTTTTTTAAAAAAATGGCCTACATTTGAAAAGGTGGACATGGATTGTCCAGTCGACTAAACTAATTCCTTTTCTTAGCCATTTGGCTCAATTAGTTTCATGTATTCTCTATACTCAAATGATACACTTTTATACCAAATTGATACACTTTTATAATATATTGATACACTTTTTAAAAAAGAGAAGGGAAATTCAATGCAAGCACATGCAGTCCCTATAATCAATTGATATTCTTTTATACCACATTAATACACTTTTATACTACATTGATACACTTGTCCATATACTCAATTGATACTCTCTTCTACTAGATTGATACATTCTTATAATGCATGTAGAAATTATATAGAGTCGTATAAAATATGTATCTAAATAATAATTGTAGGTAAAAATAGTATAAAAATGTTATAATTATTATATAGAATATGTGTATATATAGAAACTATATCATTATTATATATAGATATATATATATCTTTAACAATTGTATTATATTAAAGGTATCTGATGTTGTATTTTATTGTATAAATAAGTAAAACTAAAATGAAACTGAGTATAAGCTTAAATGCTTAATCCGGGAGCTCTAAATAATTATCGTTACTTAATCAAGTGATTTGACATAGAAAAAAGAATAATACTAGTTAAAGCTTTGGGGTGAAAACAAGTGGAATATGAGTGCAGTGCCCACACAGCTCGTGTAGGTGACCAAAATGAAAAGAATAAAAATCAAAATATGAATATGATAAGAACGGATCATCAGATAAATGGATTGTGATAAGAATTTTGTGACGGGGATTAATTAAGTCCATGAAAATATAATTTTTTAAATTTGAATGGATTGGTAACTTGCATATTCATCGCGTTAAGTATATTTATCCGTCCAGTTAAGTTTATCCCAAAATAATGGAAAGTGAGGTTGCATGAGAGAAAAAGAAATGATGGGGAGGTGAGGTACGTGTAGCCGCCGTGATAGTGGACATCTTGGGCTAAGAAGTGCCATGATCGAGTGGCTATTTGCTAGGTTAAATTTACGTGCTAGTTTTGTGGAATTATTTTAGTTTTAGGTGTTATTTTTGTCCTTTCCCTAATATTGAAATATCTATGATGATCCAAATAGACTAGGGGTGTGCATCGGCCAGTTCGATTCGATTTTATGTATTATCGATTTCTAAATATGTTAAATCAATAATCAAACCAATAAGATATTTTTTATCGATTTTTAGTCCTTAATAGTTCGGTTGCCGGTTTAACTGATAAGAAAATATGCATAATATAGAAATAGTAGGACCTAACAAGCAAAGAAATGAAATTTTAGTTGCAGCAAAAATCCTACATGATGTGCTTTATTTTACAAGAATCTTCAAGCTTGAATAGGTTTATAGAAATGAAAGAGAAATATAGAGTAGTTTTTATATATATATATATATATATATATATATATATATATATATATAATTTGGAATATTCTTCTTGGGTTATCGGTTTATCCAATAACCCAATAAGAAAAAACTGAACCGAACCAATAATCCAATAATTTTTTTATAAAACTATTAAAAAATTGTTAACCCAATAACCCAATAACAATAAACCAATAACATTTTTATCGGTTTGATTTATTGGTTGGTTCGATTTTTGTACACCTCTAAAATAGACTTTGAGTTTGGACTCATTTTTTTTAGTTCTTAGTACTTTATTCTATTTTTTAATTATTTTTTATTTGGTCCACGGGCCAGTCCTGCCCATATTGCTCAAGCCCTACGGACTAACGGGCTTATACGAACCGGGCTAAAAATCCTGTGCTTAAATGGACTATAAAAATCGTATCCCAGCCCTATCAAATTACAGACTGAATCAGGCCAGCCCAACAGGTCTGGCCCATATTGACGACTTTAAATTTGACGAAGCACTCATAAAAGTAACAAGAAAAGAAATATATTTACCTATTCATAAAAAATGTTATTCCTAATTTCATTGTTGTGTATCCTTAATAACACTCCTAAAATAACTGCAACACGTTTGTTTATTAAGAAGTAACGAGACTTTTTTCATAGGGATAATTACGCCAAATGGCCACTTGGCCAACGTGAACAGTTTCAAGCGAATTATATATCAAAGAACTCGAAACATTGAGAAGAGCTTGTATCTAAAATTTGAAATAGTTAAGAGGAGATTTTAAGTTAATCGAGATTGAAAAACTTATAAATCAAGTTCTTTAATGGCTACAGATTGTGCTTTATTGATTTTTTTTTAAAGAAATTGTGCTTCATTGAAGACAAGGGAGAAATGGTAATATTCTTACTAAAAGTTACATAAAACAACTACTTTACTTTACTTTACTACACGATATCCCACTTCTCAAAACTAATTATAAATATCCCATTTTTACAATTTTTCTCTCTAAGATTCATATACAGAACTCTGCCTTTCCATCTTTACGCTTTGCCTACAATCAAGGAACCACTTTCAAGTGGTTACCAATTTTGAATTCTCAATTTTGTTTGGTTCAAACTCTTCATCAGCGTCATTCAAAAGTATTAGAAACTCCATTAAAAACATTCTGAAACTTTATACTGGAGGTTAGTAAAATTTTGTTTTTCAATTTTACCAAATAAAGATTCGATGGAATAAGTTGTTGCATGTGTTTCATTCGTTAAATCTTACTTAGTAACGGATGATTCTCCATCTTTTAGTCTAGGATTAACTCAGTTAGAACATAGTGAACCAACAAATCGAGTTATTGGGTTTGTTCCTGAAAATTTTGATAACGAGGATCCAAATTTCAGTAAAAATAGATTAAAACATCGGAACAACCCCGTTAAGATGAAAAAGTTGAGCAAAGTTGTTGCTCAAAGTTCAAAAAATCAAATCGAAAAAACTTCAAGGAAGAAAAAAAAAGGATACCCCACGGCCTCATCTACCAAAGGTAATGTGAGTTTTGTGTTTGAATCTGCTTATTTTTTGTTCGAAATTTCTTGTTATTTTCATTCATGTGAGAATTTTTGTTAGTTTTTAGTCCATATAATAATAATTGTTATGTATATGTGTAGTATATACATAATATTATTATGTATATAAAGGCATATACATAAGAATTTAGTGTAAAAAGTATAATATATATTTTAGAAGTTATTGATAACTTAAACAGTTTCAATAAGTATGGGATTCAATATTTTTCATTCAAGATTAGGTGTTTTCTTTTGTTTCTATATATACATAACAGAGTGTTACGTATGACCTACGCTGGTATTTTCAGGTCATATACACAACAATTCTTATGTATATGAAAAATGTACATAACATTGATATGTATATTTATGGACATACATAAATATGTAGTGTATAATGCTATGTATACAAAGACACATACATAAAAAGGCACACACATACCAATATAGCGTATAATGTACATTATACATAACAATGTTATTGTGTTTTGGAGTTTTAAATATGATTGCTATGTATATTTTGTGTTTACATGATTTGAAATATCGAATAAAAAAAGTTCCTCCGCATTCGTTGCATTTCGACAATTCATGCAACCGCGATTTTAGGTCAGATATAAAAAGTATTTGGGCGAAGAAGTACAAAATCTTTTTCGCCAATTATTTTTTGGGTTATTTCTCGACATGCCTTAGTGCAACTTTTTGGGGAAAACTTCAAAATGCTTGCTCATGCTTGAGATAGAGTAAGATAACCCAGATGAAATACATGTTTTTGTGAAGAAAACTGTGCTTAAGTTTTCTATCTTTGAGTTTGCTCTCATTACTAGTCTTAAATGTCGCGATAACATCGAGGTTACCTGTATTATGAATCATCCAAATCTGTTTTAATGGAGAAGTACTTTCCAAATGTTAAAAATCCTATTAAAAAATAAATTTTGTTCAGCGTTTTAAGATGAAAAACTTTGAAAACATTGCAGATGCTTTGCACATGTCTATTATGTATTTCATTAATAATTTTTTGTATTTGCAATTGCGTGATTGTAATACCCCGTACTTATCCTAACTCAATTCAACTCTTAGTTACATGCTTAAGGTGCTTAAGGCTTGAAATTTTCACTAAGTGTTGGGAACTTAGCCATTTTTAAGACCCCTAAACTTTGAGAAATTTTATTTTGGTCTTTCTGACCCCAAGATGTTAGTTTTTGAGTTAATTCATGTTTAGGGATGTAAGAAGTATGTCTCAGGGGAGTTTTGAATTTTTCAGATAAGGTTTGGGTCACGAATCCAATAAGTCACCGCGATAGGGCCGCGTCGCGGTGAAGGTGTTTACATCCAGTTCTTGATTTATAATTGAATGCATGTATCATGATCTTTATCCTAGTGTGTGAAGTGTTTATGAGGTGAAGAATGTTCATAGAAATCACTTAGAACAAAGTTAAGCTAAGAGCTTTTGATTTGTCCAAAGTTTGATATTCTATTCTACAAGGGTCAACTTTGAACGTGTATAACTTTTTATATACGTGAAATTTTTCAGCTCAAGACCCACCAAATTATAGATAATTGAATTAGCTTTTCAACGATACCAATTTCTCTTTAATCCGATACTCGATCGAAAAGTTATGGTCATTTTTGTTAGAACTAGTAAGCCACTGCAAAAAGACCACATCGCAGTGAACCTATAAACCGCATTCCAGCTGCGAATTTAATTGCTCGAGGGAAAATTATGTATTTTCCCTTCTACCTCATCGTCCATAACACTATTTAGGGTATATTTTAGGTCGTAATTGGCCTTCTTCTCCAATTCTCCTTTCAAAGAAACCCTAATCCTCTCCTAAGAACATCAATTTTATTACTTTCTCTCCAAGAAAACCATGAATTCAAGTTTCCCAAGTTCAATAATCTTCAAGAATGGTGCTTCCTTCCCAAGATTAAGGGTTTAAGGTATGTGGGAGTTCATCCATGGGTCCCCTTTCACCCATAGAGCCCAAAAAACTTTTCTTTAATTAAAGATATGAATTTTCCCTTTTGTTTATGAAATATCATGTGTTCAAGATAAATTTAAATCATGATTTCCTTAGTAATTTGACTAAATTCATGTCCAAGTATGTTTTCATGAAAAGTTAGGTTATCTCATGCTTTAAGTTTTGATTCCCATGACGTATCCAATTGAATTTCATGTTATACTATCGAATTATGAACTTTGTCATGTCTACAAGTGTTTCTAAGTGAAAAATTAATCTATTCATTCTTTGAGTTGCAAGTTTATATGTCCTATTCCATTGATTCCATGTTAAATCCCCAACTTATGAATTTAGTCATGCACTCATGTTGCTTTCACATGTATACCATATTCTCATGATCAAGCTCATGACTCTTTACATGTTTGACGAAATGTCTAAACGTTGGGTTTTGAGTAATGATCCCCTACTATGATTTTTAAAGCTTGATATGTCATCATTATTATTTCCATTTAGTGCTGGTGGGTTATGAACACCCGATACCTATGTGATTTACATAAATTCAGATATTCAAGTATTCAGACAGTTAATCCATGAATCTTATCAACATACTCAGATATTCATATTTATGTTGAGTTTTATCAGTTTATATATTCATAATTACCCTAGAATATGTATGCACTATTATTTCCAAAATACCATGGCCTGAGCTTATCATTTATAAGTTATCAGTGCATGCATCAATTAGTATTCAGTGTCTTTCAACTGGGAGTAGGATTTAGCATCGACCGAATGCAGGGATGACAGCTTCCCCGTCAGTTAGGCAGAGTCGTTAGTAGCAATCCCTACATTTCAGAGCTACGTAGCCAGCGTAGGATATAAAGAGTTACTCGTCAGTTTAGGCTTGGCTTCCTCTCAGGGGTCACCCGTCAATTTAGGCTTGACACCCTATTCCTTCAGGACATCAGTTAGTGATCACTACAATTCAGGTTCAATTCTGATGGAAAGGATAGAGCATCCCTCCTCAATCCTCAACGTGGGTCAGACGTTGGACTCCATGATAGCTCATATGGTTTATGTCAGTTACATGATAGCTCCCATAGTCTCCGTGCAGTATTCAGTATAGTTTTAGTTCAGGTTTTCTTGACCAAAACATACAGACACTCCGTTATTCAGTTATCAAATTTTAGTCTTTTAGTTTACAGATTATTTTAGAAATATGCTTATTCTTTGTCTTGCATTCTCATATATTACAGTTTCCATATATTCATGCTCGGTTATCTCATGTTGTTCAGTTAGTCCTTATCTCATATTCACAATACCCCACAGTTTTAGTCTAGTTATTCAGACTAAGTATAGTTCAGTATTACATGATCAGTATTCAGTTATCAACTATTCAGTGTTCGAATATTAGTAGTTCGTATTCATATATCAGCTACTCAGTGTATAGGCGCTAGTTATCTCTTTTCTTAGATTTCAATCATTCCATCACCTAGGCATCAGTTATTCAGTTAATCAGATCAGCCTAGTACATGTATTTTTTGTTTTGTATGTTCATGTATTCATGTTTATCGTATCCCAGCTTCAGCTCTACTTATGTTACAATAAGTAAAGTTTTAAGAAACTAAGTGTAGTGATTCACCATCTTATCAGATTATGTTTGTTACTCATGATTTAAGCTACTTCAGATTTTAATTTATTTCAGTCTCTTGATGAGTCTACTTACACTTAGCATGCATATTTTAAGATTACGTATGAAATTAGTTTTACTTATTGCATTCACCCCCGCTTACTCAGTACATTCTAGAAGTACTGATCCACATATACAGCTGTGTGGCTACATTATTTCATAATGTCGGTACCAATTGAAGTTCATACATCATGATTAGACAGTTGCAGTTCCATCCTACAGGTGATGAGTTATCCTATTTCGGGGACTTCAGTCAGATGTTGTTCGTATACTTTACTTTATTACTCATATGTATTAATTGTGGTAGTTAGGGTCATGTCCCAGCTATCTATAGTTAGTATAGTAGAGGCTTTGTAGATGTCAATCAGAGTTAGTCATGTAATTTCATTTCTCTCTTCAGTTTTGTCAGATTGTAAATTGTATCAGTATTATAATTCTTCCCAGATTTTGTCATGATTATATTTCTGCACTACAGAACTAGTTATTTATATATTATAAATCAGTTGCTTAATAGTATGCCAATTCATAGTTTATCTTGGGATCACTTGGGGTTTCAAGTACCGTGTTACGACTAGGGGATAGTCTCGGATCATGAAAAATATGGTATCAGAGCACATAGTTCAAGTGTCCTAGGGTGTCTATAAAGCCGTGTCTAGTAGAGTCTTGCAGAACAGTACGGAGATGTCTGTACTTTTCTTCGAGAGGCTACAGGGCATATAAGAAAATTTTCCCTTCTTTCATGTATCAGATCGTGTTATAGAAAGGTTCTATATGAAGCTTATGTAGATTCTCATCATGCTCCACTCATGTCAACTCTACATTACTTTTAAGGCAATAGAAATAGTAAAGCTCAAATTCCTTCATTCAGATAGCCCCCGCAGACAGTTGTGGGATTGTACACAGGCGTAAAAGTATCCTATCGGTTCTGTTATTTTCCAAAGTTTAAAGATTTCATTCATGACCATGAAAACTCGTGCACTAATCCAAAGTCTGATATGCTTTCAGATCCCTCCCCAGAATCCTATGCAACATATGACCTAGAGTTAGAAGCATGAACCTAGAAGTTTAATAGCAGTAAAAGTGGGGATAGTGTTATTTGAATTTGATGTATTATGTATCCATGAGGCTAGTTGTATGAAGGTAAACCAGAAGGCTTGAAACAGTGTATGCAAGAATTTAAATTTGTTGATTCAAAATTATAAGTTGTTAATGTTGGGTATGTTGGTGTAATGGTAGTTCTCATAGTTGAGGGAAAATATAAGTTTAGATATATGATATTAGTAGGCTATGATCAACGTAGCATGGCTTATTAAAGGTTTGGGAATATCCATGTTAAGTGTTAGAATCTAAGTTTGAATTATGGATGGTTGAGCTAATAGAAAAAAAAAGTTAAAATTTTAGATGGTGTGAACTCATGGTATGGTGATACTCATGAAAATTCTAAGTTAGTAAGTGCTTAAGTTATTATATGATGACTATTGGGGCTATAGAAAGTTAAGAGTTTTATATCAGAAGGTAGTACTAGCAGTAGATTTTTCACTATCATGTGTAGTCTTTCAGGCAGAGTTTACTATTGATGTATCTCAGGCTTTAGAGTAAAGTGGTTGCAGTTCAGTTTAGAGTTCATCAAAAGGGTCCCACATACTAAGAATGATGGCTTTAAGCTAAGGGGGAGATGATAGAACGAGAAACCAAGTTAGGCTCCCAGATCCTAGTAGTGATGCTTGAATGTGTAGAAAATCAGTAAAGAAGGATGATTCCTAACCCATTCTTATTTCAGTATTATATTCAGTCATCATAATATCGACTCATGCCTTACGTGTCAGCTCCATGATCATAGTTCATGTTCATGTATATCATAGAGAATCATGTATGCTTCCATATCCTTGTATGAAGAGTTCCAGTTCACTCTACAGTAAGAATCATATTCCATGAAATTATGAACTCCAAACTTAGGTCATGCAGCTCATGACTCATGTACTCATGCTTTACAATATGTTCAGTTCCAGGTACTCATGTTATACTCTATATGATCAATGAAATTCATATTATGTCATGTATATCCTCAGTTTTGATCTTTGTAATAAATCTATGTCGTGGATACTTTATTCCTCAAGCCTCAGTAAAGTGTCCCATTTATGCATAGTATTTTTTTATATTTCAGGTCCTCATGTTCTAACCTTTCAGTGACCTCTCCTTAGGCCAATATAGTGATGATGAACAATTATTTAGATTAGATTGATAAAACATTTCTTGTTGATGAAAGATTGTTGTATGCTTGCTTTAGCTAAGGCTGTAAGTGTGAAGTAAAATTGAGGCCAGGTTTTTTATATATGTCATAGTTAGTTGAAATTTTTATGTGTATTTTCTTGGGGTAGTGCATGGAAGTTGTTGATGATAGAGGTTTGGAGAATATGAGAAAGATGCTTTTATGGGTGTTTGTTTAGAAGTGCATATATGGTTATGATGATAGGCTTGAATGTCATGTTTATATATATGTAGATGAATGCATTATGCGTCAGAGAATGTCTAGTAAGGGTTGAATGTAGTTGTTGAAGTGGTAATAGGAATTATTCATGAGATGAGAAGTTGTGAAAGCGCAGAGTGTATTAAATTCATGATTCAGACTAGTGTCATGGTGTGATGTGTAGTACTTTGTAGATTCGAGTAAGCTTGAACATAGTGAGAGAATTCAGTACAGCTCAGATTCAATAGATAGAGTTATCAGTGCCCATGTGAATATTTTTAGTAGCCTCAAGTGAAGTACGGTATTGAAATGGAATGTATAGTTGAGGGAGTATTTGAGGAGTATGTCTAAGCTTGAGTGTAGCAGTTGCATTGTCTAAGGTTAGAAAATTCCAGTTTATGTTTCATTGGCCTATGTTCCATGGTACAAATTTATAGCCATATTAAGATTCCTTACTCATATATATTATTCAGATCATGCCCAAGTTCTTTTCTCCTTGCTGTTATTAGAACTTCTTAGAAAGAGTATTAAAGAAATACTCCAGTTGAGTATAAGCTTTCAATATAATTCAGTCCGTATAGCCAGTAATTTAGTTTAGCAGCCAGACAAACAAGTTCCTATGGTTTTTCCATCTTGTCTTACTAGCCGGAGTTTCATGAATATGGTCATTCCATGAGGTAAAATATTCACATCTGTGCAAATTACAAATTCACCTCTGTTCATGCATCATGCATCAGTTTCAAATTCCAGATATTCAGTTATGACTCAGTTCGTAAGTATCCCATATATCATCTCAGTCTTTCCTTGGTATTTTAGCCAAGTTTTAGTTTCATTCGGGGGACGAATGGCTCCAAGGGGGATACAAACATAATTTCAAGAACTTTTAACTGGAAGGTTGTCAGCGTCAAGTCGAAATATGAGAAATTTATAAGTGGCATGTTCAGTAAGGTAATTCTTAGTAACTATTGAAACTTTTATGTTTTTGTTTCAGTTTTTTTCTGGTTCGGCTTAGTCTTCAACTTTCAAATATTTTGTATTTTTATTTTTATATTTTCTTTTTTGGTTTGTAGTTTATTTACAAGAATCGACGTCCAAAGCTTGAAGAAGTTCAAAGACTTGATTTGTTGATGCGAGAGGGAATTGAAATATATAACTCTACCCCTTCATCTGCACTTACTACTTCGACAGATCGTTATGGGAAAAGGGTTGTTGATGACAAGCTATCAGATTCTCTCCTAAAACCTTAAGGTTTTGAGAATTTCAATACATTACCACCATCTGAAATTCTCATAAAGGCGGGTTACGTTACTGATACATCATTAGCACAACATTCAAAAAGAAAGAAGACAGTTAGTTTTGATACAAAAACTGTCGGAGTGCAAGAACCAAAGAAATCACCAATAGTTGATTCAAAAGAAAATATCTCAACAGAGAAAATAAAAATCGACGGTGAATGCACAACTAAAGATCCTAAAGGTTTAAAAAGTTCTTCATCGCACCATGACACAGAGAAGACTTTTTTCCATCTTCCAGCAAGTTTGAACATCAATACATGATGAAAGTTGATTTGGACGAGATAAAGTCATATGTACAGTCCTATATAAGTGTATGTTAAATTCAATCAGTTTAATCAACTTAATTATATACTCATATGTTTTTTGTATTTATGTGAAGGTTGATAACCAAATTGAGAGTCTTCAACAACTAATTGTTAAACAACCTATCAAAATGATGCAGTCCTTAACACAGAAACAAGACAAAGAAAAAAAAGTTGATTATTTTCAATCAAAATTTGATCAAATATTGTCATGACCCGAACAAGGCCCTAGCCGTGGCGAGCATCCCAAGTTGTGAAGACCCGAACACCCCTTTGTTAACAGTCAATCATACATACGTTCATACAATCATAAAGAGAATGCGAAAATGGATTCATACGAAAACATAGTCAATAACATCATACGACTGAAAAGTCAAAGAATTCAATAAAACCTTCAACATCATCTAATATCTGTCTGCGAAATCTCTAGTACATCAAAACTAGTCATCACAACTAAAACTGGGACAAGGCCCCCAGTGGACCTAAACAAAAATAAATAACATATGATAGAAAGAAATAGGCCATCCGGAATAAAGAAGGCTCACCAGCTGCACACACACTTCACTTCTAGCCAACCGAAAACTCTCCGGTTTTGCAGGACCTCTAGACTGAGCCTCAGACCCTAATTGTACTGGTAAGCAGAGTAATCCAAAAACAAAATAAGACTTTTATATAACATAGGTGAGAGCTATTATAAAAAACTTTACACATGGGCATAGTATAATAAATTTTCAACAAAAATACAGCACTATTGAGCTAGATGGTACATCCTACAATTTCATATTTTCACCAACTGCCAAGTCTCGATTGCCGCCAAGATTGGAGTATTAGTGAGGGAAGGACACACTAGATCACACAGCAGGGTGCCACAACTCCAATCAAGTCAATATGTCGTGGTTGGGCTCAAGATCACAAAGCAGGGCTCCTAACCATAGGTCCCAATTTGGGATGACATAATACTAGGTACACAAGATCACATAGAAGGGTACTAAGTTCCCATGTCGGTAATTCACGGTTTCCAGCATAGAGTCATCTCACTCGTGCTTTCTTTGGGTAACCATCTAATTCACATCAATTTAAGCTTTAAGTTTGATATATAAGATAAAATATGCATTATACTCACAACATTGTCTTCCTCTTTTCATTCGAGGCAATTCCTCCACACGTTTTATGCAAGTCATTTTATGGACACCAACAAGACTCCCACACACCAAACATATGCATATCGATTCCCCAACATGAAAAGGTCGAGAAACTTCAACATTTACCAAGTAGTACAACATTAGCCAAACACATTTTTTCATGATAAAAAGGAGTTTTAAAACTCATGCTCTTGATACTTTAACAATAGCATTATGTGGGGTTCATAAACATCAAGGATTCACAAATCATGTTCATAACACCTTTTAAAATTCAAATCACATGTCGACAAATTCAACAATTGAGATATATAAGCAAACAACCCCATGATCTTTCTATATTCTTCTCAAAACCATATCACAATGCATGTTTTTCGTGTTAAAACGAAACCCCACTTATAATAGAGTACATACTTACATAATTAAAAAAAATCTTGTTTAAATTTGTATCAAAATCCTACCCATGAGATTTAGGACAACCCCAAGTACTTTATATTAATTAGTTTAGAGAGAAGAACTCAAATCTCGATTCGTTCCTTGAAAATCTTGAACTTAGAGGTTGGTTCTTGATTCTTTGTTCTTGGAAAAAACCCTAATTTTGATGTTATGGATGAACGAGGAGTTATGTCCCTTGATTTGATGTAATTAGGTGTTTAAAAGGTGAAAAAGACCTAAAAATCCCTTTAAAAACAGCTTTAGATCTCTAAATAGAGGTTCGGGATGGTTTGGACGACGAACCATCACCCCAGGGATGGACCGTCCCTCATCGCTTTTTAGCTAGAAAATAGACTTACTGCCTCAGTTGCGACGGTTTGGGCGACAGGCCATCGGCCTTTCTATCGCACTTTGGCAGTTCAGACAGCTCACTGTAAAATGGTCATAACTTTTTACCCCTATATCAGATTTAGGAAAAATTACTGGAGTTGGAAAGAGGACTCAAAGAACTTTCATTTGATATATAGTAGGACCTCTAATTTGATATATACAAAAAGTTATGGCCGATTGAAGTTGACCCAAGTTTAAACTCTCACCAAAACTCAATCGATAGGAAGGCTTTCAACTCGTCCTTGAGTTAAGGGACCTCTATGATCTTAATTCATGCTCAAATAGATTCCCACACTATATAGTTTATTAGCACACTACATGCATATTGGATTTATGGCTTTTGGAACATCTACGCGTGGAAATGAAAATTTAAATTCTAGCCCGAAATGTACGAAGTTACATTATCTCCCTCTTGGGATCATTCATCCCCGAATGATGGGTAGGGACTTGTTGAAGCTCTAAAGGTATGGAATAAGGAATGTAACCTCACATTGAACATTTTTCCTCAATAATATATGCAAAGGCATCGAAATAGATTCATGATAACCCCTAGTAAAATGCATAAGCACGTAGTATGAGGAAGTGAAACTTTACATTGGGATGACCTTGCACATGAGTTCTACGATTCATTATCACCACAACGTAAGGAATGAGTTAATTTGGTGATAGTAGGCCTAATTTACATTGGTGCCATCATAAGATAACAAAGCTTAACATCGACATGATCTTGACATGTATTCTATTGCACATAATCGAAACATTGTAAGGCATGAATTTTTTTTTCTAAGACTCCTTGGCCCAATTAAGATTGGCACGAGACACGAGATGAGATTCCCGCGAGATATAAGGTTAGATTAGATTAGAAACATTCTCTAACTCAAAGATATCTCGAATAGACTTAAACTCAGAGATACTACTTGTCTATACTCCAACATTAATCAACGTACTTCATCATTTCCAACTTACAATTCTCCCATAGCACATCTAACCACAATAATTTATGTTCCGCCGTATAATACTTCTATGTTGAAGCCTAACTCGGAGGAAAAAGGTGCTAACTTAACCTATGAGACCCTGTACTCTAAATCACATTAAGAAATCACCTCATCTCATCACTATAATTCCACAACCTCAAGTCTTAATTCAAGAATTACTAACAACATGTCACATTGGTTTATTTATTCACCAAACACAAAATTCAAGCCTATCATTACGACACCTCACTTCATGAACCTCTCCCCTAAAACCAGCAAATCAATAACTCTCACAAATATTATCGCCATATACTTCCTTTCTAAATATTTCTCATAATGAGAATTTGTCTCTTCTTCCCTCTTCTCTTTTAACCTTAGCTCCAGAAATCACCTCAAGATTTTAACCTTCAAGAACATCTAGTCCCCTGCCTAACATATTCCTACGCTTCCACAACCACCATTACACTAACATATGGAGGGTCATTAAGGGACCCGAGCACAATCATCAAGATTGGAAGTAACACTTGTCAGACCATAGGTTATACCTTTTTGCACTACTCAAGGAGGGATTTGAAATGAAGATACGATACAATCACGAAGTGCTTCATATGTCAAGTATTTAGATCATGAGTGAAGAGTCATTATGGCATAAACTCAACATGGCACGAGTTCTTAGGGCTAACCATAGTGAGAAACATGAGCGCTTACCTCATGAGTCATTTAACAAAAGTTCAGAATTCACAAAGTCAATGATTGAGACAAGAACTTTTACTCGGAGCTATCGCTTCTTATTTTCAAAGCTGAATTAGTCATAAGATCACACAAATTTGTCATTTGGCTAATCCTGACATAAGATGAAATAGTAACATATGAAACCATAGTTTCTTAGAACCAAGCATGATTTGGGACATAGATTTATAGATCATAAACATCGTATCATAGAGCTGAATATGTGAAGGACTAGATTTATTGAGATATCGTTGCTTCTAATTTGGGGGTCGGAACATGACAAGACTGACATAGAGAACTCAATTCTTAGACATATGCAGGACTTAAATATATAAGACATTGGTAGAATGAACTCTTAAACTGAAGTAGGAGGAATATGCTTGAATAGGAATAGGTTTACCATGAATCTTCCCTAACTTGCCACAATGAGAAAATTCAAAAACTACCTTAACTCACCAGCTCCCCTTTAGACCAAAGTCACAATCCTAGACTTGAAAACATAACTTCTTATCAGTCTATAATCATAATTCTCAATACAATAAGGGGCATAGGTATACACATGAACACAACTTCCCTCAACAATTTAACATAAAGACACTAAATTCTTTCTAGGACATTCCCCCTCAAGGACACTAATCATAACTTCCTCTAAACCCAAAATCATCAACTCATGACTAACATCATTATGGGCATGGACATCCACGCTTCTAAACAATTAACACTCTATTTTCAACTCCTTGGAATACTCGCATTACACTTCTAATCACACAACTTACAACTTAACAAAATTTGTAAGACCATAACCAAGGCTTATATTGCCTACCTATATTTCCTCAACTCAACTCTAACTAACACCATACAATAACTCACCAGACTTCTCCATACTATAATTTCACGAACACACCTAGGTACGCAAAACACTTATACGCATAAATGCTAAATTCCCCCCTTTAAGCATACTCTAAAGGCATCGCTTTCCAAGAACGTTAATCTTAATTTTCGCTATCCTCTATCATCATTAACCTACAACTCCCAGTCTCATGAACATACACATCCTCACTCCTTATCACATAAAACTCCACCCTCCTCTACTTAACCTTCTAACATTAGACCATTAATTATATAACTTATATCATAAAATCTTACCTAACATAATACTACCAGGGTGCAACTTATTCTTATATACTTACGCCCTTATCCACTTAATGAATCACCCATAATTCATCATTTTAACACTAGTCCTCATATACACATACGCCTCATGATTACCACTTAAATATTTTTTTTAATCATCAACCTAGGATTTTTCAGAAATCCCATCAAGCCTACTAATTCATTCCCACAAAGAGATACATCATTAATATTAAGCTACTATTCTTACCACCCTATTCTACACCTAAAATTCAAGCCTATAGTCTAGCATCAATTATTTACAACCAATGAAGCATGCAACCTAATATACTAGTCCGTCAAATTGGGAAATTCAACCCAAATACCTCATTTTACTTAGATACTACCTACTACCAAATCACCTTCATGACATTACTACTGTAACTCAAAATCTACTACATACCTTCTCACAAGTAGCACTAGTTTACAACCACTAAAGAAAAGAAGGTCAAGGGGGTAAAGTCACATAATAGACATGGTCAACCTTAATCTTATAGTATATCCCAATACAATCTTATCTACATACTTTACTTTCTCACATCATACTTACTTACCTAAACATACCTTTAGACTACCTTCAAATTCCACAACAACAATGAGTCTATAATTATAACTTATTGGATAATCTAACTATTTCCATTCACAACCTATAAGGGATTTCTGTAACTACCCTAACTATCCACTCTAGGCTCCTTCCGTATTTCTAAATAGATAATAATCTCAGCCAAACACTTCCTTCATCAAATACCTTAAAATCTACAAATATCACTACCACATTAGTCTATCAATATAAAATGACAAATCATTCCTCAATTAACGGTTATACAACTAAAAGTATTCACTTACACAAAACTTCTCTCACTCTAACTTCTAACCTTGTGATTTCATATCCCCAACTTCTGGGCCTAATCTCCCTACTAATAGGTCATGACACTTTAACATACACTACTACTCAGGTGGAAATACAATTTCAATATTCTGCTACACATCATTCCCCTTAGGCATGACATCTGCAACAAAAATTTTGAAAGGGACTGGATAAACTTAATAACTCAGGATGAAGAGCACGATTTCATCAGGATCATAGTTTATACTAGAATCAATACACCTTAAAGAACTAATGGACTCTTCTCAAGTCTTTGCACAATTTTATAATCCTTTATGACTCCATCAAAAAAGGACCACATCATTTATATTCTAAGCTTCTGCACTTGAATCACCTCAATAATGAGATATATCAAAGAACATCAGAGTAAGGAAAAAATTAGGATAACTTTACTTTCGTATGGAAGACACCATAGCATGAACTAGAGTATAAAAGAGGAACATTCTGACTCTATAGAACAAACTAGAATATATGTAAGGAAAACATTCCTAAATGACTTACAACCTCCTACTTATAAGTGTGGTGCGCTACACACCCATAAATATGATTCTATCCGAAGGAATTTCACAGACACCCTGGGATCATGAACTGTGCTTTGATATCAAGTTTGTCACAACCCAAACAAGGCCTTGGCCGTGACAAGCATCCCGAGCTGTGAAGGCCCGAGCGCCCCTTTGTTAACAGGCAATCATGCACACATTCATACAATCATAAAGAGAATGCAGAAATGGATTCATATGAAAACATGGCCAATAACATCATACAACTGAAAAGTTAAAGAATTTAATAAAACTTTCAATATCATCTAACATCTATCTGTGAAATCTCTAAAACATTAAAACCAGTCATCACAACTAAAATTGGGACAAGGCCCCCAGTGGACCAAAATCAAAATAAATAACATATTGCAAAAAGAAATAGACCCTTCTAAAATAAAGAAGGCTCAGCAGCTGCACACACACTTCACTTCTGGCCAAAAACTCTATGGCTTTGCAGAACCTCTAGACTGAGCCTCAGACCCTGAAAGATAGAAGGACAATACAATTATACTGGTACGTAGAGTAATCCAAAAACAAAATACAACTTTTATATAACATAGGTGAGAGCTATTATAAAACACTTTAATGTAAAATCATTTGAAAACACATGAGCATAGTATAATGTTTTTTCAACAAAAATTTAGCACTATTGAGCTAGATGGTACACCTTACAATTTCACATTTTCACTAATTATCAAGTCTTGGTGGTCACCAAGATTGGAGTATTAGTGAGGGAAGGACACACAAGATCACACAGAAGGGTATCAAGTTTCCGTGTCGGCAATTCATGATTTCCAGTACAGAGTCATCTGACATGTGCTTTCTTCGGGTAACCATTTAACTTACATCAATTTAAGCTTTAAGTTTGATATAAGACAAAACATGCATCATACTCACAACATTCTCTTCCTCTTTTCATTTGAGGTAATTCCTCCACATGTTTTATGTAGGTCATTTTATGAACACCAACAAGACTCCCATCTACCAAACATATGCATATCGATTCCCCAACACAAAATAGTCAAGAAAATTCAATATTTATGAAGTAGTACAACATTAGCCAAACATACTTTTCATGATAAAAAGGGGTTTTAAAACTCATGCTCTCAGTACTTTAACAATAGCATTATGTGGGATTCATAAACGTCAAGGATTCACAACTCATGTTCATAAAACCTTTTAAAATTCAAATCACATGTCCACAAATTCAGCAATTGAGATATATAAGCAAACAATCCCATGATCTTTTAATATTCTTCTCAAAATCATATCACAATGTATGCGTTTTGTGTTAAAACAAAATCTCACTTATAATGGAGTACATACTTACATATTTAAAAACAAATCTTTTTTAAATTCATATCAAAATCCTACCCATGAGATTTAGGAAAACCCCATGTACTATATATTAATTAGTTTAAAGAGAAGAACTTGAATCTCAATTCATTCATTGGAAATCTTAAACTTAGAGGTTGGTTCTTGATTCCTTGTTCTTAGGAAAAATCCTAATTTTGATGTTATCGATTAATAAGGAGTTATGTCCCGTGATTTGATGTAATTAGGTGTTAAAAAAATGGAAAAGACCCCAAAATCCCATTAAAAATGACTTTAGGTCGCTAAATGGAGGTTCGGGATGGTTTGGGCGATGAATCGTCACCCCAGGGATGGAATGTCCCTCAAACCATTTCTTTTTGGCCAAAAAATAGACTTAATACCTCAGTTGCAATGGTTTAGGCGATGGTCATCGCTGGCGCTATGGTTCGTTGGCCTTCTCATCGTACTTTGGCAGTTCTGATAGCTCACTGTAAAATGGCCATAACTTTTTAACCCGATATTGGATTTAGGTAAAACTAGAGGTGTTGAAAATATGACCCAAAGAACTTTCATTTGATATATAGTAGACCCTTTAATTCAATATATACAAAAAGTTATGATCGATTGAATTTGATCCAAGTTTAAACGCTCACCAAAACTCAATCGATAGGAAGACTTTCAACTCGTTCTTGAGTTAAGGGACCTCTATGATCTTAATTCATGCTTAACTTGATTACCACACTATATAGTTGATTAACACACTACATTCACATTAGATTTATGGCTTTTGGAATATTTACGCGTAGAAATGATGGTTTACATTCTAACCCAAAATGCTGAGTGTTACAAATATCTACTCATATACATAACACACAGTAATGTATAATAGAGTAAATAAATAACTTCTTATATTTATTTTTTAATCTTATGTTCACTATGAATAGGATTGAGGTTTTACATTCAAGTTTTATTGGCATGTTAAGTCCATATACAAAACAATTGTGATATATGTGTGTATGTGAGAGAGAGAGAGATAGTTTATCAAACTGTATTTTGAAAGATCTTAAATTTTGGAATAGCTGAATTTGATGTTTATATAGGGTGAGGAAAGCACCAATAATACACTCGAAGTCGAATTTAGAGAAGAAAAAGCTCATGCAGAAAAATTGAAAGAAAATGTCTGTCTAAAGTTTCAGCTCTATGTGGTTAATTATGTCATTTTTATTTTTAAGTATAATGAATTTTATTAAAAAAATGTAGATACGTAATTTTGTCTACCCCAAAAATTAAATTTTACTCATTTTTACCTCTCCCTACCCTACCTTAACCACTCTACCTAACTACCCCTACCCCCACATGCTTGCCCCTACACCTACCCTATAGACTCACTATACACACACAACACATACACCTTACACACCTAACACACCGAACACACTACACTGCCTATACAGACAATTCTCATTACACAGACAAAAACACACTTCAGTGGAAAAAAATACACCCATAGACACAATCATCTTCTCCCCAGAATTCACACCACACTCCATTTCCCTTTTCTTCTTCACAATTCTATTCATCACTCTCATAATAACACACACAGTCACTCACCCTCACGATGCACACATAGATCCTTACCGAAGAAGACCCGTACGCCCACACCTGTGTGAGAAAAAAATAGAGATCAGAGAGAAGATGTGAGAGAGAGAATAAGTGAGAGAGAAAGCTGGTCAGAGTGAGAGAAAAACAGAGAGATCTAGTCAAAAGAAAAGAGAAAAATAAGAGAGAGGAGAGATTGTGCGTGTGACAGAGGAGAGAAATAATAGCTCATTCATGCTACTGTTACAGCGACCTTTTCGTCGCCAGAAAATGATGTTTTCATCGGAATCATTGCCTCATCTCATGATTCGACTACCCTCTCCAAACTCAATTTACATCGATGACCACTATCCCAAACCATCCTGAAATTTATTAAAAACCGCGACCAATACCCCCAAAGTTTGTTTTCTATCGACCTCGATGAAGAACTACCAAAACCCTATTGGAAAATAAATGAAGCAGGTCTGTGTGTGTGGAATTAGGTCTAGATCATTGTTCAATTCGTAACTTTGGGTTTGTGCTCGGATTTTTAGGTTTGATCGAGTTGATGGGTCCCTGTGGAGTTTTTTAATGAGGTTCAAATCGAGTTTTTTTGAACGCGGCACTATTCGAAAGGATTATTCCAATTGAAAAGCATTTGAGGTCCAGTTATCTCTTTTCTCCGTTTTAATTTTTATGTGATTGTGAATGATTTATGTGTTTAGCATATTTAAATCTTTGTTGTGTGTATGTGATTGATGTTGGAATTTGGATTTTTGAAAATTGAAGTGATAGTCGAAGAATTAGTTAATTGTGTGGTTGAGAATGAAATTAGGGTCGTGGTTTGAAAATCGAGAAAAAATGAATATTGATTAATTTTGATGCATTAATGATGTTTAACGTGATAATATTATGATATGTTGAAATTAGTAGGCAAATGGTAGGCTGAGTAGGCAAATTTAGGAATCGTGGGTTGTGGAATGTTTGGAATATTGTGTTGAATGGTTTTGTTAACTGTATTTGGATCAATTGTATTCATTTAGCCGGGGAATGCCCCGAGGCCATTTGTATTTATTCACCGAAAAATGTCCCGACGTATTATGTTGACGGAAGATGATCTTGATCAAGATCCGAGGCATCAGGTAAAGCACAGTCTAGGAGTAGTTTAGAATGGGATTTATATTTTCTGTATTTTTTCTATTTTGGGGACTATAATAATTGAATTGGACACTATTTTTGGACTTGTTTTGGTTAGGTTTGTTTGTTTTCTTGTTTTGTGTTTTTTGTTGGTTTATACATTTTATAGTGTTGTATTATTCGATATACTCTACAAAGCGACCATGGTTGAACCACAGGATTGAGGGGTGTCCAACACCTTCCTCTCGGTCAAAAGAATTCCTTAGCCGAAATCTCAGTTCATGGATCAGTTTAAAAGAGTCAAAAACTATTTTGAAAAAGGATTTTCAAAGGTGACTTGGCACACCAGATTATGTCAAGTGGCAACTCTGAGTTAATTGTAAAATGAATTTTTTTTAAACAACTTTACTTTTTGTCACTTAATAATAAAAATTCTTTTAAAAAAAAATTAATCTTTTTGGTTAAAAAAGGGGTGTGACAGTTTGGGGACTCAGATGGGGATTTTTAAGAATTCAAGCTTATTTTTTTGAGTTGTATCAGCTTAGTTTAACACTATAGGTGTATAAATATTTTGTTTGTGTTATTATTTGTGTTTATTATTTTATCATTGTTGAGTGCCTACGTGCTCTTGGTTTACAATCTTTCTTTATGTGTTACCACTTTATATCTGACATCATTTGCATAATCTGAGTCAATTTTTTCTGCAAAAAGTTCCAGAGTGTACATCGTATACACGAACTCTAGTTGAGTTACCCTTATTTTAGGAGGGGAAGCCACCGGACGTATAGAGTAGGTGAAAAGATGTCGTAGCCACTACCAACCATATGCTCCCCCGAACAACCTTGTTAGTGGACCCCAGCATAGGTCAGCCTTTAGTTCATGCTTATCTACATCATATTGAGACCTATTGGGACCCGCTTGGTATTTTGTAGGAGACTCACCCTTAAAAGCATCCTTACGTGCTAAATATTGTATTTTTTAGGGTGACAGGGTCATTTAACGGACTGATTTGGGGAAATCGCGTGTTAGAAGTAAAGTATGTAGGTAAGAGAAAGTTGAAAAAAAAAAGAAAAAAAGAGGGGAAAAGAAAAAAAAGAGAAAAAAAGATAAGGTGAATAAAAAAAAGAGGGTTTCGTAGTGTTTAGAGTTCTGTATGACTTTTGTTTTTTACAGTCCAAAAATTCAAAAATATTTTCATGTTTTGCACTCATTTTTCAAAAAAAGAGAGAAGATTTTCCTTTTGTTTCTTTAGTAAGTATTCACCATTCGAAAACCCCCCAAAAAAAATTTTTGCAATAGAAACATCTCATAAAAAGAAAATTCAAAAAAAAAAGGTAGAGGTTTTGTGTGTTTCGTATAAAAATATCATAAAGATTTTCCTTTCATAGTTGTTGATGTCATTTTTATGTAAGTGTCAAATTGAAAATTTAAAAAAAGATTTTATTGACGTTTTTCATATGTTGTTTGTGGTCGTGTATCTCAAGTCAAGGTTCAGTTGGTTGTTTGATGTTTAATTGTCCAATTTGAATGAACTACACACAACTGATTATCCTCTCTTGGGAGTGAGCTACGTAAGCAGCCCTTCTAGGGTTCGGTGATCTTATTTAAAAAATCCAAAAAGATTTTCTTCACTCTTTATTTAGAGTAGGTGTTTCATATACATTTTTAAAATAAAACTAAAAAAAATATTTTTCTTTAATAATTTCAAGTTTTATTTTCGTATGAAATTCAAAAAAAATAAAAAAGAAATTCCTTTGCTAATCATAGGTTTCATTTTATATAGGAATTTTAAATATAAAAAATTTCAAAAAGATTTTTGTCAATTCTTTGACAATTTGTTTTCTTCTTAAAGTTCAAGAAAAGAAAGAGAGTTTGATTGGTCATTTTTTGGCCAAATTTCAAGAATTACGCACACCTGATTCTCCTCTTGCGGGAGTGAGATACGTAGGCGCTCTTCTTGGGTTCGGTGATCTTTTTAAAAGAGAAAAAAAGAGAAAGATTTTGAGAAAGTGTTGAATTCTAATGCATTTATTATCTCTTGTTCAGTTAGTTTAAGGTGGTTGGTTTGTGGCATTGTGGCTGGTCCTCCACATCACACCAAGACTAAGGAAGAGTTAGTAATATTCAACAAGGATATAGAGAGTGATATCGTGGATCAGACAAAGAGTCAGGAAAATAAGAATTTAAAGCAAAAGATTGTGAGACTAAGACAACAAATGATGAAACTGCACCGAACTTAGGCCAGTGGGTTGCCTCCTCCCTCATTCCACGTTATTCATCCCACAAATACCTTGAGTTTTCCATCACAATTGCAAAGTCAATTTCCTATTGTTGTTGGTGCACCACAACATGACTAAAAATTTACTCCAAGACAAAAGGATCCCAATGCCTCCATCACTCATTCTCCAGCTTTTCCATGTAAATCTGCCACATTGATAGCATCATCTATCATTTGTGATTTTGCTGCTTAAGCCTCTACTGAGGCTTCCACATTGGCTAGCCTCCTAATGGTTGTGCTTTCCCAGGCTGCTAGTAAATGCATGTTTAATACTCTTGATGATCATTGCTATATTCCTGAGCCCACATCAATGTTAATTGGACCACCAAAATTTCTTAACAAAAAGCCTAGGAATAATTTTATACTAATTGGGGAGTCGTATGTCAGTTTATTACAGAGATTAAAAGAGTTGGGCATGATCACTCCTCTCCTTGGGTGTACTCCTAATCCACATTTAAGAAATTTTGATCCTCATGTATGATGTGTATATCATTCTGTTATTCAGGGTCATAGTATTGAAGGTTGTAGTGCTTTGAAAAGAGAATTAGAAAGGATGATTCAAGAAAAATTAATCGTAGTTCAAAACATTGACACTACAAAGGTCACACAGAATCCTTCATCAACACACGATACTGCAGAATACATGGGAAGTAATGAGAATCCAGAACCTATTTGTTGAAAGAAATGTGTTGGACAACGGTGGAGGCTCTAGTCATATTGATATGCAAATCGGTGGCTAAGATGTCAAGCTAAAAAAAGGGATGTCACTCATTTCTTTACTTAGAAGGATTGTTGGTAGTTTGTTTTGTTTTCCTTTCTGTTTTTTCGAATTATTTTAGGGTTGTAGTTCGGAATCTATCTTGTTTCTCTATCGTTTTTGTTTAAACCTTTTTTTAATGAAATGTGGTGTCCTTATTGTTTTTGTCTTATTTATGTTGTTTGTTTGTTTTCTTTACACAATACGTTTTATGTTGATTTTAATGATATGACATGCTGGTGGAATTTTCAGCTAGATCTTGAAATCCAGTTTAAGCATGAATTTTGAATCAAAATGCTACATTTAGAAAAAGAGCATCAAATAAAATAGGTAGAGTGTTGAGACAATTGAAGACCATATTGAAGCCTTCTTTCAAAATTAAGGAAATCATCTCGAGAATCACAAGAATAACTTAGTCATCAATTGAAAAACATATCTCAATTATGTCAAGTAGCGGAAGCGTGATTCCTATATCAAGAGAAACAGGAAGATAATCAGTTCCGCGAAAGCATGGGTTATTCGATGTGAGTGATGCACAATAAAGGTGGAGTGGTATGTTGGAGAAGTACAAAAGTAGTGACGCACATGCTCAGGTCATGTTAGTGTTGTAAAAAATGTCATGCATCGCCCACTTTCATATTGCATGTTACGTACTTGCATTTTTAAGGATTGATATGACGAAGACATTTCATTCTTCTATCCAAACGTTGTATCATCCTTTTTTACACCATTTGAACTTTAGTTTTATTTTCTTTCATACCCCTCTTTTGGAATCAAGATAGAGTCAGTAAAGTTCAAAAGTGTCGATTAAAAAATAGAGTCCGAAAAGTTTTAAAAAAAAGAGAAAAAAGAGAAAAAATGTGTCAAAAAAAGAAAGAAAAGAGAAAAGTGTTAAGAAAAATATAGTCAGAAAAGATTTCAAAGAGAAAAAAAGAGACAACCAAAAAAAGAGGAGAGAATTCAGAATCAAGCAAAAGAACGAGCATCAGAATTACGCATGACCTGATTCTCCTCTCTCGGGGGTGATATACGTAGGCTGCCCTACTCTAGGCTCGATCCAACTAAATAAACAATTTAGAATTATGCAGTAAAAAAAAACTGGGGCATAAGTTAATTTTTATTATTTGAGTCGATTCCAAAAGTTGTAAATACCACCCCGCTTCAAGTGTCATATGGGCCTCATGCCATCTTTTCTTTCTAACCATATCCAAAAGCCAAGTTACAACCAAAAAAAGACCTTCAGATCAATCTTTATAAATGTTAAGTTTAAGCATGTGAAGGATATGATGATTCATTTAGGTACTAATTATCTTCTGCAGCATAAGGAACTAGGAGAGAAATAAAAATGAGAGTCTTATGGGTGAAAACCCTCACGGGCACCATAAGGCGATGATAAGTTGAGAGAAATAAAAATGAGAGAGTCTTCATAGAGACAACCCTCACGGGCACCATAAGACGCTGGTAAGATAAATAAAAATAAGAGAGTCTCTTGGTGAAAAACCCTCACGAACACCATAAGGCAATGGTAAGATGATAAAAAGAGAATGAGAGAGGCTTGGCGAAAACCCTTCAAGGCATCACTAGCCGAATAAGGTCTCTGAATGTAATCGGCCCAAGGAAGTAACTCAGTTCCCGGGCCATTAACTCAAGAAAAATTGGTAGAAAGTTTGGATGGAAAGATCAGGCAGCTTAATCCAAAATGCATGGCATAATCACTAGAGTTGACTGCCATTTTTAGATAAATTTTTCATTTCTTTATTTCAAATGGGGAAATTCATGGTATTTTCTTTCTTCTCTTTATTTTCTTGAGTCATTTATCCAAATAAAAAATCATTGTCATTTTTCTCTTGTCTTTAAGTCAAGTCCATGTCAAAATTAGTGAGAAAAGATTTCAAAACAGGCTACTAGCTTCTTCAATTATACAAAGCAAGACAAAAAGGCAGCACATGAAAAAGACATAATTGTAAGATGAAACAAGGCATGCAGAAGGTCTTGTCAACAAGCAAGTTTGGGGATTTGTTGAAATACCAAGGCTCAAGGAATTTTTTTGAAACACAGCTGAATCGATATATGGTGTTTGTTTCAAAGTCACTCATAATAACCTGAGTTTGGATCAATGGTGCAGCAAGGTAGTGATGTGCCTTTAGTTGAAAGCAAGATTAAATGTCAGAAGTGCAAGAGTAATCACCTCAAAATCCAAAGCTGAAAGCCAACCACCATGTTTAAACTTACAAGTTTTCTTTGTATGAAATAGGAACAATTGCTACCTTCAAATCAAAGGCTTCAAAGCACGAATATTTAGAGTTGCAATTCCTTATTTCTGCAAATGCAAGAGCAGTGTTGTTTTACATAGTTGGTAATCACTATTATGGTAAAACTCATCATCTTGTACCCCTAATAGACACATTCTCTAATTTGGGTATTTCAGGTCTCATGGCTAGGAGGTGCACTTCCTAATTTGAGACGTTAATCCTAAAAGATGCACTTTTAGCAAGTATCTTTCCCTTCACTCTAAAGAGACGGACTGTTAGTCTCAATCATTCTATTTACCCTTTAAAGGTGCATTTGTTGATCAGAATCTTGATTCATCTTTGCATTGTGCATTGTTGCAAGTAGTTGTGATTGAAAGTGACAACTACAAAAGCTTTTGATGATAAACTAGGGCAAAAAAAAAATTTAATTCTAATTATTTAGAACTTATGTTCAGGACCCTCCTGGAAAATGGGGCATTACTTTATGTTCAGGACCCTCCTAGAAAATGGGACATTTCTTTATGTTCAGGACCCTCCTAGAAAATGGGAATTTACTTCATGTCCAGGACTCTCCTGGAAAATGGGAATTTATTTCATGTTCAGGACCCTCCTGGAAAATGGGAATTTACTTCATGTTTAGGACCCTCCAGGAAAATGAGAATTTACTTCATGTTCAGGACCCCCTACAAAATGGGAACTTACTTCATGTTCAGGATCCTCCTGCAAAATGGGAACTTACTTTATGTTCATGACCTTCCTGCAAAATGGGAACTTACTTTATGTTTAGGACCCTCCAGGAAAATGGGAATTTACTTTATGTTCAGGACCCTCCTGGAAAATGAGAATTTACTTTATGTTTAGTACCCTCCTGAAAAATGGGAATTTACTTTATGTTCAGGACCCTCCTGAAAAACGAGAATTTACTTTATTTTCAGGACCCTCCTGAAAATGAGAATTTACTTTATGTTCAGGAACCTCCTTAAAAATGGGAATTTACTTTATTTTTAGGACCTTCCTGGAAAATAGGAACTTACTTTGTGTTCAGGATCCTCCTGGAAAATGGGAATTTACTTTACGTTCAAGACCCTCTTGGAAAATGAGAATTTACTTTATGTTCAGGACCCTCCTGGAAAATGGGAATTTACATTATGTTCAGGACCTTCCTGAAAAAATGGAGATTTACTTCATGTTCAGGACCTTCCTGGAAAATGGGACATTACTTTATGTTCAGGACTCTCCTAGAAAATGGGACATTACTGTCAGTAAAAGGAAATCTTTCTTTATCATAATCCTTGTTTGGAATAATTTTCATTCTAGTTTTGAAATTAATTTCAGGAGCCTGCCCGAAGAACAGGGTGAAGAAATTAAAAGTCAGGAGCCCGTCTAAAAAATAGGGTGATGAAATTGAAAGTTAGGAGCCTGCCTGAAGAATATAGCAAAGAAATTGAAAGTTGGGAGCCTGCCTGAAGAACAAGGAGATGAAATTGCAAGTCAGGAGCCCGCATGAAGAGCAGGATGAATAAATTGTAATTCAACCAACAAGGTAAAGAAATTGTAAGTCAGGAACGTGCCTGGAGAATAGGGTGAAGAATTTCAAATTCACGATCAAATTCAGAAGTACCACTGACGGAACATGGTCAATTTTTTAGTTCATCTCTAACACCAAATTTTATATGGAGAAAGAATTTGAAAGCCATGAATTTTATTAGAAACCCCAAAACTCGATTTGAACCTTACTAAAAAACTCCACAGGGACCCGTCAACTCGATCAAACCCAAAATCTGAGCACAAACCCAAAGTTACAAATTGAAAAATGACCCACACCTAATTCCACACATAGAGATCTGCTCCGTTCATTTTTCGGTGGGGTTTTTGGTGGTTCTCTATCGAGGTCGATGGAAAACAAACTTTGAGGGTGTTGGTCGCGGTTTTTAATGAATTTTAGGGTGGTTTGGAATACTAGTCATTGATGTGAATCAGTTTTGGAGGTATGGTAGTCGGATCACGAGACGACGCGATGATTCTGGCGAAAACATCTCTTTCTAGTGACAAAAAGGTTGCCATAACAGTAGCGTGAACAAACTATTGTTTCTCTCCTCTCTCGCACGTGCAATATCTCTTCTCTATCATTTTTCTCTTCTCTTTTGATCAGATCTCTCCACTTTTGTCTCAATCCGACCAGCTCTCTCTCATATTCTTTCTCCAATCTCTATTTTTCTCTCACATAGGTGTGGGTGTGCAGGTCTTCTTCGATGAGGGTCTGTGTGTGCGTCGTGAGGGTGAGTGACTGTGTAAAAGTATTTGATCATGAATTTGACTGTGTGAAAGCATTTTTCAGTTCAACCGAGAGAATATCAGATCTTTTGTCACTTTAGAAAGCATCGGAGACCCAAGACGAGAATCAAGAAATGTTGCATAGATAGGACTTTTGTACTTTCATTTATCTTTTAACTTGAAATTTTCATTTTGCTGTAATGATAGATCCGCAGATCGAAACCTCAACGAGACCTCACTCGACTCTCCAACTCGGTATAGTCCACATTCTTTTTAACCCTGGAATTACATATGACTTGACTCTCTCACAACTCGGGATATCCTTTTCAAATTCAAAAGTACCACCAAATTTTTCAGTTCATCTCCAATATCAAATTTTATTCAGAAGTATCAAATTCACGATCAAATGCTTTCACATAGTCACTCACCCTCATGACACACACACAAAACCTAACCGGAGAAGACTCACACACCCACACCTGTATGAGAAAAAAATAGAGATCAGAGATAGGATGTAAGAGAGAGCTGGTTGAAGTAAGAGAGAAGCTAAGAGTTTTTTATCAAAGGAGAAGAAAAAAATAAGAGAGGGGAGAGATTGCACGTGCGAGGAAGGAGAGAAATAATAGTTCGTTCACGCTACTATTACGGCGATCTTTTCATCAATGAAAAATGATATTTTTGTTGAAATCATTGCCTCATCTCGTGATCCGACTACCATCTCTCCAAACCTTATTCACATCGATGACAAGCATTCCAAGCCACCCTAAAATTCATTAAAAACTGCGACCAACACCCCCAAAGTTGTTTTCCATCGACCTCGATGAAGAACCACCAAAAACCCCACCAAAAAATGAACGGAGCAGATCTCTGTCTGTGGAATTAGGTGTGGGTCATTGTTCAATTCATAACTTTGGATTTGTTCTCGGATTTTTGGGTTTGATCGAGTTGACGGGTCCCCGTGGAATTTGTTATTGAGGTTCAAATCGAGTTTTTTCGAACGCGGTTCTATTCGAAAGGATTATTCCAATTGAAAAGCATATGAGGTCCAATTATCTCTTTTATCCCTTTTAACTTTTATGTGATTGTGAATGTATTGTGTGTTTAGCATGCTTGAATCTTTGTTGTGTGTATGTGATTGATGTTGGAATTCAGATTTTAAAAAATTGAAGCGATAGTTGAAGAATTAGTTACTTTTGTGGTTGAGAATAAAATTGGGGCATGGTTTGAAAATTGAGAAAAACTGAATATTGATTAATTTTGATGCATTAACGATGTTGAACGTGATAGTATTATGATATGTTGAAATTGGTAGGTAAACAATAGGCCGGGTAGGCAAATTTAGGAATCATGTGTTGTGGAGTGTTTGAAATATTGTGTTGAATGGTTTTGCTTACCGCATTTGGATCAATTGTATTCATTTAGCCAGGGAATTCCCTGAGGTCATTTATACTTATTCACCGGGGAATGCCTCGATGTCTTATGTTGATGGATTCATTTAGCCGGGGAATGCCCCGAGGCCATTTGTATTTATTCACTAGGAAATGCCCCGATGTATTATATTGATGAAAGATGATCGTGATCAAGGCCCAAGACATCGGGTAAAGCACAGTCTAGGAGTAGTTTAGAGTAGGATTTACATTTTACGTATTTTTTTCTATTTTTGGGACTATAATAATTGGACTGGACACTATTTTGGACTTGTTTTGGTTTGGTTTGGTTTGGTTGCTTGGTTTGTGTGTTTTTGTTAGTTTATACATTTTATTGTGTTGTACTATACGATATACTCCATGAAGTGACCGTGGTTGAATCAAAGGATCGAGGGGTGCCTAACACCTTCCCCTCGGTCAACAGAATTCCTTAGCCAGAATCTATGTTTGCAGATCAGTTTAAAAAAGTCAAAAATCATTTTGAAAAAGGATTTTCAAAGGTGACTTGGCACACCAGATTTATGTCATGTGGCGACTCTGAGTTAATTGTAAAAATGAATTCTTTTTGAAAAAACTTTACTTTTTTTCACTTAATAATAAAAATTCTTTTAAAATAAAATTTAATCTTTTTGGTTAAAAAAAGGGTGTGACAAAAAATATTTTGAGAAATTATCTGATACTTTAATAGGATTATGAAGGAAAAAGCGCTTAAATGTGAGTTGTCCGAGCAGATAAACATGCCGAAGTGATGCAGATCATAATACAGGAACAAGACAAAGAATTTTTTTTATAGTCGGGATTTGATATAATATCAACTAACACACCCACACACAATATTTATGCATATTTAAGTTTTTGCCTTGATTTTCTTATTATATTTAAGTTTTACTTTTTCTTAGAAGGAAAATAAAAGTTACCATAATTACTTTTACTTTTCTGAAAGAAAAAATATAATTCTTTTCCATATTTGGCTAACCTCTTTCTTGGAGGAAAGATTTTCTACATCTATAAATAGAAGACCCCCTTCTCATACAATAACACAATAGCATCCACAATGTAGTCTTTAAAAAAGTCTTTGTTTAGGGAGAGATTTTCTCTCTCATTAGTTTTTATGTTTTTAATATTAGGTTTTACATGTAGGCCAATTGGCCAAATCATATAATAAAATTATGTTTTTAGTAATGTCTTTCATTGTCATCTTATCTATTGTCTCATAGTTTGCAACTAATATCTTCCTCATAACACCCTCTCGATTTCGAACCCAACATATTTTGGATCATGTTAACATATGTACTTATTGTACTTGATGTTTTTATAAATTGTGGAAGAGACTGACAATTCGATTGAAGATGAGTCCAGAAAAAATCTGACTCTTAAAAAATTGAAAGAAAGCGATAGTTTGAAGTGTCAGATTATAAGATTAAATATGTCACTTTTAAATTGTTTGATGTTTGAAAGAATTTTTGATACATTGTATGATGTTTTAATAGAATTATCAAGGGTGTTGTGTCGAAATGGGAGATGTCCCAATAGTTGAACCTGTCGATGTTGATCCCGTTGAAATGGATTATCACGAGAGTGTCAATGTAAATGTTGAAAAAACAAAAATTAGTCACAACCAAAAAGAACAAACATTACATAACCACACTGATTATGTCCCTTTATTTTTTGACAAATACATCATTGATAAACCTCATATACATCACTTGTAATGTATATAAAATTTATATAGTAATTTATACATATTCATATACCCATTTAATTTAATATACATACTGCATCTTCCTTTTATTTAATTTATTTGTTATCATTACTTAAAGAAATCATTTTAAGGTTCACATGCACTACAAAAAAATAAAATTTTATTTATATTTATATTTTTCATTCATCAAATTTATGTATCAGGATGAATTCTTAGACACATTATCCGAATACATAGAAGATGCAATAAATGTACTGATATCTAAGATGAAAACCTCACTAACTGCAAAGCCCCTTAAGGTTCTTAGTCCTGCGCAAATAACTGAGAGTCCGTATTTAATATGTGATAGTCAATTTTCATCGGACTTTTCTTATGCACAAGTTGCAATGCATGATGCCTTGAACGCCTGCTCAAAAAATTAGACAGAAGTTAAGAATTTTTAAGTCACCTTATTTAACTTAATTTGGCTCAAGATCAAAAGGACATGACAGTTCTGACACTAATTATCAACGAAATCATGCATTTCATGAGTTCAGCACATTGAACGAGTTGCCTTGTGGGTTAATGACGTTGTACTCTGAATGGATTGTTCAAAGGTTGTTGAAGTATCATGCAAACAAATACTAGTTCATATATGTGATATATCATGCAAACAAATACTAGTTCATATATGTGATATATATAGAAAGCAATAATTCTATTATACTTGCTAACAATGTTTTTTAACAAACTATGTCATAAAAGACAAAAAGATGATCACTATAAAGAAAAATCATTAAGTGTTGATTTCAAATAATAGAATTTTATATTTGCTCATTCACAAATCAAAAAATGATTCTACATGATGTCACAATCAAACGCATACTGAAATGATGAAGTACGTTCTTCCTTTTTTTATTTTTTGTGTGGTGAAATATTAAGATGGTGCTACACTTTAATTTTTCAGATATGTTTAGAATTTCTGCTAACTCTAGCTGCATTGAGTTGTGCTAATAATTTGTTAAGATATATTCAAATACATTCTATATTATCAGCTCCTATTTTGTTCAACCCATATACATACCCTTCTTATGTATATGTGAAAATTTAGAGGTGTTATGTTACTATTTAGATAGTGTTATGATTAAATATCTGGATGTTTGGGATTCCGCTAACTACAATTGCATTGTGATAATAAGTTGGTCAGATATTTTTAAAATCACCATATCGATTTTTGTTTGTTCAGCTAATATACATAAAATATCATATGTTTACATTTTGATTGTTTTGTTATGTGGTAGATTATGCAAACTCAAATTTGATTTGAATTTTGTGTTAATCATGTTTTAGAATATATTTAATTACACCACATGGTTTTTATTTTATTTTTCTTCCTATAAAACATATAGATCATATGTGTAACTTGGAGAGTTGTTAAACAATACATATACATACAACTTTGAATATATAACAAATTTTGTTATTACTTTTTTAAAATGTATAGTATATTGATGCCATCTTCTATCACTTTTGCAAAAAATTGAAGCAATAGACAGGTCATCAGTACACATACACTATTGTCAATTGTTTTTTCAAAAATTACATTGAGCAGACTTATAGAAGGTACTATCCAAGTGTTGCTCCTCCAATTATT